>NC_058087.1:32304411-32525290 GCF_014858855.1 Bufo gargarizans
CCATTCCGCCGACCGAGGGTGATGCAACGACTCGGGGTCGAACATAGGTTCGCCCGAATCATCCAACACGACCTCAGAACGGGTAGCCGTGGAGGTTGACGCCACTTCCTTGGCAGAGGAGGCCGCAGCAGCGGAGGTAGAGGGGCCCTGAACTGGGGGGGGTGAGATCCTCCTCTATGCCGTACTCAAAGTCCGCTAACGCCTCCTCGTCTGAAACTCTATCCGAGTCAGACAGATCCGGTGATTGCGCTCTAGCGCATTTCCATGTCCGCGCCCGTTCTGCCTGGCGGGAAGAGGCCCTTTTCCGTGAGCGAAGCACGGTTTCTGGGGTGGCAAGATGCGCACCAGTCAAAGTCCCCTGTAATACAGGGGGATCAACAGAGGTAGGCTGCGGTGCGGCAATGGGGTCTTGCAAGGGAGCACTAGCGGGATGTGCGGACAGAGCCTGGGCAATAGTCTGTGACAAAAACAGACGACATGGAGCCCATGGCTGCCATAATCGCGTCAGACACTGAGCGCTGCAGCGCCAGCGCCTGCGCATCTGAATCATTGGAGTTAAGCCCCTCAGGGGGGAGGGGGGGCGACTGGCAGTAGGAGGTGGGGTAGGAGCAGACATGACCCAACAGATGCCTATATGGGGCAGCGCTGTGACTAAAAGAATAAGCCAGCTAAAAGAATAGGCCAGGGAAAAGGCCGACGGTCACCTGAGACACAAAGGGCAGGAGAGCAGGAGCCGCCGACCGTTCAGGAGTGACCGATCGGAAACAGGAAGCTAAAGGACCGCCCCCAGAAGCCCGCGAAATGCGGCCGTTCTCACAAAGATGGCCGCCGAGATCTCGCGAGATCTCGTGGCCGGCGATCACAGAGGGTTTCCAAGATGGCCGCTGAGATCTTGCGAGATCTCGCGGCCACCCCGATCGGAGAAGCGCCGGGAAATGGCGCCGCCGAAAATAGAAGAGGGAGGACCCGCCCCTAAACCCCTGGGCAGCGCGAACGCAAGCGCAGGTAATAAATGAAGAGAGGGGCGGGAGAAAAGGCCAGCGAAGCAAGGCCAAAACCAGGGCAAACCCAGCAAGAAAAACGGAACAAAAAGGGGGGGGGGAGGGGAGCCCAGAGGGCGCCGACCGAATATCCCCCAAAGCGCAGGGATAAGCGCAGCAACACAAACCCCCCACTTGCACCGCAAGTGGTAGGGGGGTAAAAGCAAGGGGAGCGCTGTACAGCAAAAAGGGTTAGTCACCCAGTGTACACAGCGCAGACACAAAGAGAAAACCTAACACAAAGCTAACAGCAGAGAATAAAAGGTGTACTTAGCTTGGCAGCAGCAAAGAAAGAGGAAGAGCCATAGGAGGAGCGGCCTATTATAGGGGCCATAGGGGAGGGACATTGGTTGCTATGGTTCCCTGCATGTTAATTTTTTCTCTTTGCTGCTATTGGTGGTTCAGTAAAGAAGGAGAAAGCAATATGAGCCTCCGTGTCTGGCTGTAAAACTCAGGATCAGTACAGGATAAGTAATGAGTGTACACAGTGACTGCACCAGCAGAATAGTGAGTGCAGCTCTGGAGTATAATACAGGATGTAACTCAGGATCAGTACAGGATAAGTAATGTATGTACACAGTGACTGCACCAGCAGAATAGTGAGTGCAGCTCTGGAGTATTATACAGGATGTAACCCAGGATCAGTACAGGATAAGTAATGTATGTACACAGTGACTGCACCAGCAGAATAGTGAGTGCAGCTCTGGAGTATAATACAGGATGTAACTCAGGATCAGTACAGGATAAGTAATGTATGTACACAGTGACTGC
Source organism: Bufo gargarizans (assembly GCF_014858855.1). Taxonomy (NCBI): domain Eukaryota; kingdom Metazoa; phylum Chordata; class Amphibia; order Anura; family Bufonidae; genus Bufo; species Bufo gargarizans. Next base: position 32,306,223 of record NC_058087.1, read on the forward strand.
ACCAGCAGAATAGTGAGTGCAGCTCTGGAGTATTATACAGGATGTAACCCAGGATCAGTACAGGATAAGTAATGTATGTACACAGTGACTGCACCAGCAGAATAGTGAGTGCAGCTCTGTAGTATGATACAGGATGTAACTCAGGATCAGTACAGGATAAGTAATGTATGTACACAGTGACTGCACCAGCAGAACAGTGAGTGCAGCTCTGGGGTATAATACAGGATGTAACTCAGGATCAGTACAGTATAAGTAATGTAATGTATGTACACAGTGACTGCACCAGCAGAATAGTGAGTGCAGCTCTGGAGTATAATACAGGATGTAACTCAGGATCAGTACAGGATAAATAGTGTAGGAATCAGGATTTTTAGAAGAGGAGCATCATGGGTCCAGATTCCTGAGTGCCCATGCTACACAACATATAGATTATACATATATTACAAACATTCCTCTACACAGGTTTTCTGTTTAACTATGGAGGGTTTGTGGGAACCTAAGGGTCCTGTGAAATCCCTTGCAGTTTGTAACATTCTGAAACGCTAATATCAATGTATAGTTGACATTGAATCAAGTCTGATTATTCCTATGTTACACGTATCAGCAGCATCCTTTTAAAACCCTTTATTACTGTCTTACGCCATATGTAAATAATCTGGCAAGTGTCCATAGGGTGTTGCCTTGTCAGCAAGAACGTCTTGGCTGTTTGTCAGAAATCCCTCACAAACCCCTCCCCTTTAATCTTGATTGCTGGCTTAATGATCGTTACATCACCATCTATGCCACTGTCTTTCTGCACTTGCAGTGTGGAGGGACTGGATACTGCTCATTAGTAATGAGTGGCATAGGCAATATTTATTTTCACAATTTTTTGCAAATTGTTTGCATAATATTCGCAGTAAATTTGCAAATTCTAAAATTAGTGGTCTCGTCATTTTTGCGATTGCACAAATCGTCACTAATGATGCGCATATTTTTATCAGGTTTGACTACATATTACTGATTGGTGCACTAAGTATTGTTGTGACATCACAGCACTATGTCTGTAGCTGTATGCTGGATACAGAACCTATCACACTGCCTAACACCCTGCACTGGAACCTGTCAGCTACACTGTATCAGGATAGAACCTAAACTGACTATGTGTATTATATATATAAGCTAACTAACTAACTAATTAATTAACTAACTAATGTAATTGGATAAGGAAAAGGATCCAGATGAAAGCACAGAGCACAGCAATGTCACTGCTCTCTCTCAGAACTGCATACAATGGCTGCTGGGGAGGTTCTTATATAGTAAGAGGGAGGCAGCTTTCCTATTGGTTGCTAGGGCTGTTGCTAAGTTCAGACAAAGACATTGCAGCCTTCTCATTGGTCCACAAGCAAGAAGGGAGGTTACTGATAAAAAAAAGTCTAGAATATTCGAGAATACAAATATATATCACTATATTCTACATCTTCGTGAATTCTCGAAATGCCGATATTTGCGATTAGAATATTCACGATCAACACTACTGCTCATGAGCCAATGGATGAGGCAGAGAGCAGTTCCATGTGCAACCACAGCCCATCAGAAGCAGTGTGTGTCTCCCCGGTACTGCCAACTGGGCTGACGGTTTTATGAAGTTTGAAATATAGACTGCAATAAGTTAATCTTAAGTGACTGGATTTCTTGTATGTTTTTGTAAATTATATTTGTACCCTGCACCTAAACGCCAAGGATTATTAATTAATTCAGCAATTATGTTGGGCAATATTATAACAGCGATAATTTTGTACATACGTGTAGTGTTACAGTAGTTATATTCTTGTAAATAGGTGGCAGTATTATAGTAGTTATATTCTTGTACATAGGAACAGTATTATAGTAGTTATATTCTTGTATATAGGAGCAGTATTATAGTAGTTATATTCTTGTACATAGGAGGCAGTATTATAGTAGTTATATTCTTGTACATAGGAGGCAATTTTTATTGGTATAAAACAAACATAAATACAGAAATACTTTTTCATCATAATAAATCAGACTTTTTCATCATTCAGTATAAATTGTTCATCAGAAAATAAAATGCATATTAACTGTAACTTAAAAGCACATTTTAGCTAAAGCAGAAAAAGAAGAAAAGTAAAATAAAATAAGAAACAAACACAGTTACATCGAACACTTGAACCGTCAGTCTAGATGGACGTTCCTCCATAGTTTTATATTTTCCCCTTTTTTCCTGACCTCTAATGACCGGATCCACCTGAGTTCTGACATGATGAGGGTTATAGCTGTGGTATGATGGAATGGTTCGTTATGGATGGACACTCGGGTTCTGGTTTGCCAGTGGTAATATTTGATGACGGTGATTATCAGATACATGGTCCCCCGGTCGATGTTATTCACATGAGATGTGACACCATAAATAATTTCTGGGTATTTTAGGGACTGTAATGATGGGATTTTTAGCTTGGCGGATATGTCATGCCAGATTGTCCGCCCACCCCAGCACTCTGATATAAAATGGAGCATAGTCTCCTCCTGCTGACAACCTAAGGGACACATGCGATCTGACACACTGAGGAATTTTAGATTCCCCCTGACAAAGAGTTTTCCCTGCAATGAGAGCCAGCCAATATCACAGAACTTAGGGGGCAGCCTTGGTCCATTCAGAAGCCTCAGACTATCCTGTAAGGTTGAGGTTGGACAGTCTAGAAGTGCTAGCTGTAAACAGTAGAAGGTCCTACATACTCTGGAGTATAGATCTTTCCTGGTTTTACTCTCAATGAAAGACTTGTCTATACCCCATTTCTTCAGACATCTTACACCATAGTCCAGGTACTGGGGGAGGAAGTCACGAGTCAATCGGCCCCTCTTGAGACTGCCGCCTCGCATCCAAGGTTCTGCAAAAGGCAATATCCAATCCCTGATACTATTCACCCACAGGGAGCTGTTGTTTGAGTCCAGGTCACCAAAATTAACTTTAAGAAACATGGAGTCAAAGAAAACCCTTGGATTTAACATATCCAGCCCACCCTCTCTCCTCTGTAGGTAGGTGATCCCTCTTTTTACTGGGTTCAACCTGTTCCCCCATAACAGCTGGAAGAACAGGCTAAAGAGCCTAGCCGAGAAAGATTCTGGCAAAGGAAAGACGACAGAGATGTACAAGAAGACAGGGACCAGGTAAGTCTTCAGCATAGTAACCCTTTCTCTATAGGTCAGCCTCCAGTTCTTCCATCGCTGAACCTTTATATTTCCGGCATCCAACTTTTCCTCCCAATTTAGTTTGGCATTATCTTCCCTACCAAATTTAACCCCAAGGATTTTAATATGGGTGGAGGCCTTCGCAAACTGTGGCAGATCAAAATCAGGGTCAGTATCCGATGTCCAGAAAGCTTGACTCTTCTCAAGGTTGACCAGAGACCCTGAGGCCTCCGAGTAGCTTCTGATGGCTGCCGACAACATCTCCACCTCACGAGGCTCAGATATCACCACAGTCACATCATCCGCGTAGGCAACAATACTCAGGGGCAGGCAATGGGGGACCGGCACCCCCTGAAAATCACACTCCTGCAGTGACCTCAGGAACGGGTCCAAGGCAAACACATACAGCAGTGGACTCAGCGGGCAACCCTGTCTCACCCCAGCCTCAACCCTGAACGTGTCACCCTGCCAACCATTGATTAGAGGAAAGCTCTCAGCCTCTCTGTACAAAGTTCTCAGCCAATCTACAAATTGTCCCGGAATGCCGTACTTTGATAAAGTGGCCCATAGATACTCGTGGTCTACTCTGTCAAAGGCTTTAGCCTGGTCCAGACCTACAACATATCTCCCACACCTCAGAGCTTTACATCTCTCAAACATCTCCCTTATCGAGATGACTGCTCCAGAGATGTTCCGCCCTTTTACTGTGCCGAACTGACAGCCTGCCAACAGTGCCCGGGACAAACAAACTAACCTAGAGAACAGAATTTTTGCCAAAATCTTCCTGTCGACATTCAAGAGGGCAATTGGCCTCCAGTTCTTGATGTCACTAGGCTCTTTCCCTTTAGACAGCAGAATTAACGAGGACACCCTCATGGACGGAGGCATCAGGTGATTTTCTAGACAATTTTTGTACACATCCACGAGGATTGGAGCTAAGTGGTCTCTGAACTTCTTATAAAATTCTGCAGTAATACCGTCTGGACCTGGTGCCTTCTTCAGATGTAATTTATCAATGGCCACTTTAACCTCCTCCACCGTTATTTCTGCTGTTAAAGGAGAAAAGTCCAAATCTCTAGTATCAGGCCCTGGAGTTGCCTCCAAAAATTGGGTCACTTTTTCCTTATCCAAAGCCTTCCTCTGAAACAAGTCAGCATAGTAGCATCTCACCACCCCCAGGATACCCTCCCGAGATTCTTGTAAAACACCCTGGGAGTCAGTGAGACCTGTGATCAATTTTTTAGCTACGCGCTCCCGGCAGTTCTCAAAGGGATCAGGAGCCCCTAAGGACCCATAATCCCGTTCAGCTACCAGGGAGGTGTACCTGCTGTACTGATACTGCTTTATCTCAGATTTCAGCCGGTCAATCCTTTGTTGGTCATCCCCACCCATCGAATAGAGTGACTCCAATTCTTTGCGCAGTCTCAGATACTGGCCATACTTACTCTTCCCCTTCTTAACTGACAGTCTCTGTAAGAGGGACCTGATCTCCTCCTTGACATCCTCCCACCAGTCAGCCATGTTCTCATAGAAATCCACTCTGTCAAGTTGGTTCTGAAAGAAAGAGTAAATGTATTCCTGGACAGAGCTATCATCTAAAAGACTAGCGTTCAGTTTCCATAGCCCTCTACCAAGATCTGGATGCTTAGTGGCGCCCAAACAAAAGTACAAGGCCAAATGGTCAGAATAAGGGACTGTCTTTTCCCTTCTTTCACTGATGGCTTCAGTAGGACTCACCAGAGCCAGATCTATCCTACTACTGCGTCCTGCACAGGTGTAAGTGAACTTTGGACGCCTACCACCCTGTACAAAAACATCAGACAGGCCAGCATGCAGAATAATGTTGTTTAGGACCTTACAGTCCCTAGTAAGGGGTCTACCACTAGGCCTGTCACTGGTTGTAGTGGTGGCATTAAAGTCTCCAGCCATGATAATAGGAATAGATGTGAATAAGTATGGCTTAACATCATTAAAAAGCTGAGTCCTTTCGCTCACTGTCTGTGGCCCATAGATGTTAATAAGCCGGAGTCTTCTACCTCGGATGGTAATCTCTAGCAGAAGGCACCTTCCCATCGAGATCTCCGTTAGTCTATGTACAATTACATCATGGGTGTTAAACAAGATAGAGACCCCGGCATAAGGCTCCACAGACATCGACCAAAAGGACGGACCAGACTGCCACTCTCGCTCTGCCTCTCTTATGAGACCTGAGGTGTTTAAGCGTGTCTCTTGCAAGAAGAACACATCGGCCTTGAGGTATCTCAGGTGTTCGTAGACGGCATGTCTGGTCTTTCTAGCTCTAATACTATTCACATTGCTGGTGACCACTCTAAGATGGAAGTCTGCCATCAGGAGAAGAAGAAGAAAGATAACCCCCATCATCATAAATCAGGATCAGAGTTTTCTTGCTGACTACCAGTTTCCATATCCCATACAGCCTGTGACTCGGCATGAAGAGGTCTCCTTTTTGTGGGAGGATCCCCTCCTGGGTCGTCATCACATTCTGCCATCATACGCTTCAGCTCTCTCTCTATTTCTGCCTCTCCATCTGACTCGGAGAGCACACCGTATCTGTTGGTTGTTACAGTTCCATCAGCCTGCCTGTCCACTCTCATTTTAGTGGGTTTTTGGACGGTGGTCCATTCACCCTCAGGCCTGCGGCTGGACTTATCTTTTTTCCGTTTAAGGATTTTATTTTCCCCAGTGGTGGGTGCTGGGGCAGGGGAGGAGACAGACACTGGATGCTCTACAGGCTGCTCCACAACCTCCATGTCCCCCTCAGTGTTACCTGCCTGCGGGTGGTCCGGCACAGTATCATTCATGTGTGGGGTCTCTGGCACTGTGTATAATGACCCTGACAATAGCGCCTCCTCCTCCTGCTCCTCATCTGGGACATCTGCCCCTTCCACCAAGTCCTCATCAGGGAGATTTCTACAGATGTTATGCCACGCTTCAGGACAGTCTCTATGGGGGTGACCGATGTTACCGCACAGGTTACACCTTATGTTCTGGCAGGTGGCGCTCACATGGCCGATGTCCCCGCACAGGCTGCACTTCACCATGGTGCAGACACTCGCCACGTGACCTGATTTCCCACACTTGAAGCATAGCCTGGGCTGACCAGCATAGAAACAAACCCCTTTCTCCCGGCCAATGAAGAAGGAATTGGGAAGGTGATGGGTGATGTTCTGGTGCTGGTGTAATGTAACAAGGACCCTCCATCCCCCAGTCCAGATTCCATCCTCATCCCTGGTCTTGGTCAGGTTTGACTTGAGGTCACAATGCCTTCTGAGCCAGATAATAATATCCTGAGGGGGGACAGACTCGTTCCAGAAAATGATGGTGACATTTACAGTGTCAGGCTTAGAGATGGGAATGAAGCTGAACTTGTTCCACCCCTCAGTATCTCTGACCCGGGTGTAGAGAGCCCAGAACCGGTCCAGATCAGACATGAGCTTGAAGCTAATATCATAGCCCTGTCTGTCTGGGAGGTTTATTACTGCCAGGATGTTGGCTGGCAGGAAGCCCATCTGAGTGCACAACATGTCTCTGACCACACACCTTCTGTCAGGGAGATCTTCTTTTGCCCCTTTATGTCTAAACCTGACAACGTTCCTTCTCTTGAAGGCCTGGCCTGTGTATCTGGCGTTAGAGGGAAATGATGGAGAACCCCGACTCCAAGCATTCCCAGATGTCTGACCAGTACCAGTATCCTGCGGGGGGCGACGTGTGGGCTGCTGACCGCCCGTACTGTGGGACTCTGCTGCCTGTGGTGTAACTAAAGGGGGGAACTCCTCAGCCTGAGACTGCACTGCCCCCTCCCCACCATCAATACCAGGGTTCTCTATGTTCCCAGCAGCCATAGATGACTCCTCCGCTGGAACATTATCACCCACAGAGACATCAGCAACATCAGACATGGCAGCCATAGAGGACTCCTCCACTGGTACATTATCACACACAGAAATTTCAGCGACATCAGACATCTCAGCAGCCATAGAGGACTCCTCAGCTAGGACATTATCATTCACAGAGACATCAAACATCTCAGCAGCATTACAGTCCTCAGTATTAACCCCTTGCACCCCACCGACCTGAGCGTCCTGCTCAGACACACCCTGAGGTGCTGCTACAGTGTTACCTGTAGGTGTCAGTCCACAGTCCTCCTGCAGTGCACTGCCTCCTGGGACTTGTGGTGTCTGCACTGCCACTTCATTGCTGTCATCAGGTAAGAGTCCACAGTTTTCATTTTGTGCAGTACTTACTGCTGGGACTTGTAGTACCTCACCGGGGGCTGATGCAGGACTTGGCTCTTGTTTCTTAGATGTACTTTTCTTGTACAACTCTCTCTCCTCAAAGGGAAGAGTTGCCGGCTGTAATATGGGTCTTACGTGGGACTGCAGGGTTTCAGACCTAGATGTTGATTTGGTCCCTGAGTTTTTGTCCTTCTCAAACTTCTGCTGGTTCCGGTATGTCTCTCCCACTGGTCCCATTTTCTCCAAGACAGAGTCGATCTCCTGCGCATTGTCAGCGAGTTCCTTGGCCAGTGAGTCCAGCTTCTTGTCCAGTAAGGCCTGCTTCCCTGGGTTTGCAGCCTTTAGTTTGTATGTGCAGTTTATCTGTTTCTGCAGGTACAGCTTATGTTTCTTCAGCGTCTCCATTCTCCTCACCAGTGCTGGGATCTGCTCAGCCAGGTGGAGCTCAGGTGGCTGCTCTGGAGGCCTCTGATTGCTGCTGGGGAGTTTTGCAGGCTGTTTGTTTGCAGTACAGGTTTCTGTCTGTCCTGGAACAAAAAACTGCATTTTTGGTGCAGAGCCTCGCAGTCCCTGGAGTTTTGCGGCTGCTGTCACTGCTCTTGGGTCACAATCTCCTGGTGGGCGACTGGATCCCGGCTGTGTAGCAGAGACGGTACTGGTAGCACCTTGAGGTCTTCCTCCATTACTGCCTTTGATCTCCTTCACAGCTTGCATGCCCCCAGACTTTCTGCGCTCAGAACCTATCACCACACGCTGCTGCAGATTCTCCTGGATGGTTTGCTTTTCCAGAGATGTCCTCCTCTGCCTCCCCAGGGTGGAGGTGGATTGTCCACCTGAGGCCGGCAATGGAGATTGTCTCAGCTCCTGCACACTCTGCACGGTTCTTACTTCTGGACTTTCAACACTTTGGTCTTGCACACAGGTGACCCTTCATTCACACTGGCAGGTGGTTTCACCGGACACTTACTTTTTCCTTCTTCTTCTCTTACGCTGGAACTGGTACTGCTGACGTACTTTCTGTCCATAGAAACTTTGGGATTTACATCCCCTGACGGAGTTGTCTGGGTGCTTCCCAGATTTGGCCTAGAAGCCTGGGCCTTGCTTGGGGAGCTTCCCCCCCGGGGGTGGCCACTCCCTGGACTTTCTCCAGACATCCAAAGCCTCAGGAGAGCTCCTGACACACAACCTCTCAGCAAGGAGGCAGTATTATAGTAGTTATATTCTTGTACATAGGAGGCAGTATTATAGTAGTTATATTCTTGTACATAGGAGGCAGTATTATAGTAGTTATATTCTTGTACATAGGAGGCAGTATTATAGTAGTTATATTCTTGTACATAGGGGCAGTATTATAGTAGTTATATTCTTGTACATAGGAGCAGTATTATAGTAGTTATATTCTTGTACATAGGAGGTGTTTTATAGTAGTTATATTCTTGTACATAGAAGGCAGTATTATAGTAGTTATATTCTTGTACATAGGAGCAGTATTATAGTAGGTATATTCTTGTACATAGAAGGCAGTATTATAGTAGTTATATTCTTGTACATAGGGAGCAGTATTATAGTAGTTATATTCTTGTACATAGGAGGCAGTATTATAGTAGTTATATTCTTGTACATAGGGAGCAGTATTATAGTAGTTATATTCTTGTACATAGGAGGCAGTATTATAGTAGTTATATTCTTGTACATAGGAGGCAGTATTATAGTAGTTATATTCTCGTACATAGGAGCAGTATTATAGTAGTTATATTCTTGTACATAGGAGCAGTATTATAGTCGTTATATTCTTGTACATAGGGGGCAGTATTATAGTAGTTATATTCTTGTACATAGGGGGCAGTATCATTGTAGTTATATTCTTGTACATAGGAGCAGTATTATAGTACTTATATTCTTGTACATAGGAGGCAGTATTATAGTAGTTATATTGTTGTACATAGGAGCAGTATTATAGTAGTTATATTCTTGTACATAGGAGGCTGTATTATAGTTGTTATATTCTTGTACATAGGAGGCAGTATAATAGTAGTTATATTCTTGTACATAGGAACAGTATTATAGTAGTTATATTCTTGTACATAGGAGGCAGTATTATAGTTGTTATATTCTTGTACATAGGAGGCAGTATTATAGTAGTTATATTCTTGTACATAGGAGGCAGTATAATAGTAGTTATATTCTTGTACATAGGAGGCAGTATTATAGTTGTTATATTCTTGTACATAGGAGGCAGTATTATAGTAGTTATATTCTTGTACATAGGAGGCAGTATTATAGGAGTTATATTCTTGTACATAGGAGGCAGTATAATAGTAGTTATATTCTTGTACATAGGAGGCAATTTTTATTAGTATAAACAAACATAACAATACATTCAATCTGAATGAACAGAAACAATGGTCATTTACCAGAAATCATACATATCCAACAGTATAAATAATAATGATGATAACTTTAACCTAACAATAGTCCATCGCTGTTAAAGGAAAAGAAAGTAAATAAATCAGTAATAAACACAATTCCATTATGAGGATAAGTCCACATCCACTATATGTACCTTCCTCCATAACATCCTGTTTCTCTCCTTTTTCCTACATTCTAAGTTCTTTATCCACCTCAGCTCTGACAGGATCAGGGTCACCGCTTGCCTGTGATGGAATGGCTCTCTATGTACGGAGACTTTTGTTCTAGTATGCCAGTGGTAGTATTTAATGACTGTTATAATCAGGTACATGGTCCCCCGGTCAATGTCAGGTATACTGGCTGGTACCCCATAGATGATGTCTGGGTATGTAAGACGCCGCAGTCTAGGGATCTTTAACCTGGAGGATACTTCCTGCCATATTTTCTGCCCTTCCTCGCACTCAGATATAAAATGTGCTATTGTCTCCTCCTGTTGACATCCTAAGGGACACTTCCGCTCTGACACACTCAGATGTTTTAGATTCCCCTTAACATAAAGCTTCCCATGCAAGGACAGCCAGGCAATGTCAAAAAATTTTGCAGGGAGCCTGACTCCATTAAGAAACCTCAGACTTTCTTTTAAGGTTACTGTTGTACAGTCTTTTAATGCGGGCTGTATATAAAAGAAAGTCCTACATATGGTCAGGTACAGCTCTTTCCTGGTCTTACTCTCAATACACACTTTATCAATCCGCCAGTTTCTCAAGCATCGAAGACCATAGTTCAGGTACTGGGGGAGGAAGCCACGAGTCAACCGACCCCTCTTGAGACTGCCGCCTCGCACCCAAGACTCTGCAAAAGGCAATATCCAGTCCCTGACACTGTTCACCCACAGGGAGCTGTTTTCTGAGTCCAGGTCACCAAAATTAACTTTTAGGAACAAGGAGTCAAAGAACACCCTTGGATTTAACATATCCAGCCCACCCTCTCTCCTCTGCAGGTAGGTGATCCCTCTTTTTACTGGGTTTAACCTGTTCCCCCAAAGAAGCTGGAAGAACAGGCTAAAGAGCCTAGCCGAGAAAGATTCTGGCAAAGGAAAAACGACAGAGATATACAAGAAGACAGGGACCAGGTAAGTCTTCAGCATTTTAACCTTTTCTCTATAGGTCAGCCTCCAGTTCTTCCATCGCTGAACCTTTGCATTTCCGGCTTCCAATTTCTCCTCCCAATTTATCCTGGCGTTATCGTCCCTCCCAAATTTAACCCCTAAGATCTTAATATAGGTGGAGGCCTTCGCAAATTGTGGCAGATCAAAGTCTGGATCAGAATCCAGTGTCCAGAAAGCTTGTCTCTTCTCAAGGTTGACCAGAGACCCTGAGGCCTCCGAGTAGCTTCTGATGGCTGCCGACAACAGCTGCACCTCACGAGGCCCAGATATCACCACAGTCACATCATCCGCGTAGGCAACAACACTCAGAGGCAAGCAGTGGGGGACCGGTACCGCCCGAAAATCACACTCCTGCAGCGACCTCAGGAACGGGTCTAGGGCAAACACATACAGCAGTGGACTCAACGGGCAACCCTGTGTCACCCCTGCCTCAACCCTGAACGTGCCGCCCTGCCAACCATTGACCAGAGGAAAGCTCTCTGCCTCTCTATATAAGGTTTTCAGCCAATCAATAAATTGTCCCGGAATACCGTACTTTGACAAAGTGGCCCATAGATACTCGTGGTCTACTCTGTCGAAGGCTTTAGCCTGGTCAAGACCAACAACATATCTCCCACACCTCAGAGCTTTACATCTCTCAAACATCTCCCTTATCGAGATGACTGCTCCAGAGATGTTCCGCCCTTTTACTGTGCCGAACTGACAGCCTGCCAACAGTGCCCGGGACAAACACTGTCGACATTCAAGAGGGCAATCGGCCTCCAGTTCTTGATGTCGCTAGGCTCCTTTCCTTTAGAAAGCAGAATCAGCGATGACACCCTCATGGACGGAGGCATCAGGTGATTTTCTAGACAATTTTTATACACGTCCACGAGGATTGGAGCCAAGTGGTCTCTGAATTTCTTATAGAATTCTGCGGTAATACCGTCGGGACCCGGTGCCTTCTTTAGATGTAATTTATCAATGGCCACTTTAACCTCCTCCACCGTTAATTCTGCTGTTAAAGGAGAAAAGTCCAAATCATTAGTATCAGGGCCTGGAGTTGCCTCCAAGAATTGTGTCATCTTCTCTTTATCCAAAACCTTCTTCTGAAATAAGTCAGTATAGTAAGATCTCACCACCCCCAGGATACCCTCCCGAGATTCCTGCAAAACACCCTGGGAGTCAGTGAGACCTGTGACCACCTTGTTTACTACACGCTCCCGGCAGTTCTCAAAGGGATCAGGTGACCCTAAGGAACCATAATCTCGTTCCAGAACCAGGGAGGTGTACCTGCTGTACTGATACTGCCTTATCTCAGATTTCAGTCGGTTTATCTTTTGCTGGTCCCCCCCATCTGCCGAATACAGTGACTCCAATTCTTTCCGCAGCTTGAGATATTGGCTGTACTTACTCTTCCCCTTCCTAAATGACAGTCTCCTTAAGAGGGATCTGATCTCCTCCTTGACGTCCTCCCACCAGTCAGCCTTGCTATCATAAAAGTCCACTCTCTCTAGTTGTGTCTGAAAAAGAAAGTGGACACAATCCTGGGCATAAGGATCCTCCAGGAGACTGGAGTTAAGTCTCCATAGCCCTCTACCAACATCTGGACGCTTCATGGATCCCAAACAGAATGACAAGGCCAAGTGATCAGAGAAAAGGACAATTTCCTCACACATCCCACTAACCACTTCTGTAGGGTTTACAAAAGCCATATCGATGCGACTACTTCTGTCCGCACAGGAGTATGTAAATTTTGGCTTCCTACCACCCTGTGTGAACACATTGCTGAGGCCTGCCTGCTGGATCATGCTATTTAGGACCTTGGAGTCCCTGGTCACTGCTCGGCCAGAGGATCTGTCACCCGATGTCCTAGTGACATTGAAATCTCCAGCCAACACCACTGGGACAGAGGTAAAAAGATACGGCTTAACCTCATTAAATAACTGGACCCTTTCCGCCACTGACTGTGGGCCATAGATATTAATGAGCCGGAGTCGTCTACCATGGATTGTGACCTCCAGGACCAGACACCGACCCATAATAACTTCTGTCAGTCTATGTACAGTCACATCATTGGTGGAAAACAATATAGCAACCCCGGCATAAGGCTCCACAGCCAGCGACCAGAAAGAAGGACCAGACCTCCATTCCCTCTCAGCCTCACGCAGAAGTCCTGATGTGGTCAGACGCGTCTCCTGTAAGAAGATGACATCTGCATCGATAGATCCCAGGTGGTCATACACTATGTGCCTTGTCTTTCTTACTTTAATGCTGTTCACATTGCTGGAAAGCACTTTTAAAGAGAACCCGGCCATTATTACACAACACAAAAGGAGGAGCAGCAAGGTAATACCCATCATTATAGGTCGGAGTCGGAGTTGCCCTGCTTACCACCTGTCTCCATGTCTGATTCTACTTGGGACTCTACAGCATAGGGTTTCCTTTTGGTCGGGGGATCCTCAGTGTCCCCTTCACATTCATCATCTATTTTCTTCAGTTCTTTCTCATAATCTCCCTCAGACTCTGACAGGACTTCATAGCTGTTGGATATGACCATAACCTCTGCCCCCTTATGGACTTTCTTCTTGACACTCTCGGCCATGCTGTACTCACCCTCAGGCTTACGGGAGGACTTGTCTTTTTTCCTCCTCTTGTTGCTCTTACTTTCCTCAAATACTGCTGGTGATGAAGAAGAAGCTACCTCTGACTGTTGCTGGCCCTCAGGGACAACCTCCATACTCCCCTGTGCAGTATCTGGGACCTCATGTTCTGGAGCTGCAGTACCTGATCCCTGCTGGACTTCTTGTCTGGTCAGAATTGACCCTGACATTAAGGCTTCCTCCTCTACAGCATCTACCTCTAATAATTCCTCATCAGGAAGCTCCTTACAGACATTGTGCCATGCGTCCGGACAATCTCTGTGAGGGTGACCCATCGCACCACATAGATTACATCTGATGTTCTGACAATTTGCACTTATGTGGCCAACCTCACTGCACAGGTTGCACTTGACCACAGTGCACACACTCGCGACATGACCGGCTCTGCCACATTTAAAACACTTCCTAGGCTGACCTGGGTAGAAGCAGACGCCTTTCTCTCTCCCAATGAAGAAGGAGTTTGGTAGATGCCACGTGACATTATTATGCTGGCGCAGCTTCACCAAGACCTTCCACCCTCCAGTCCAGATACCATCATCATCTCGGTTCTTGGTGAGATCAGAGACCATGTCACAGTGCCTCCTGAGCCACACAACAATGTCCTGGGGAGGGACGGCTTCATTCCAGAAGAGGATATTAACAGTGACGGTATCTGGCTTGGATATTGGAATAAAAATAAATTTACTCCAATCGTCAGTGTCTCTGAACCTAGGGAAATTAGCCCAAAATCTATCCAGATTAGACATGACCTTAAAGCTGACGTCATAGCCTTGTCTATCTGGTAAATTAATGACTGCCAAGATGTCCGCTGGCACAAACCCCATCTGGCGACACAGGAGTTCTCGGACCACAAGCCTCCGATCTGGGAGGTCTTCTTTGGCGCCTCGATGTTTAAACCTCACTACATTTCTCCTTTTAAAGGCCTGACCTGTATAGTGAGCGCCGGAGGAAAAAGATGGAGCACCACGGCTCCAGGCATTACTGGGGGGACCTGGCGGGGTTCAGGGCCCTGACTTATTGGGGGGGTGTCTGCACTAGGGGGGTTACTCACACCTTCTGTGCTCGAGGGTAAAGGTGGAAAATCGCCCTCATTACTCTGTGGAGATTCCTCCAGCTCGTCCACCTCTATGCCATCATCAGATATCTCCCATACAGACTGTACATTCCCCCCAGACACTGACCCCTCAGGTACATGTCCACCATCACCCCCAGCCTCTGCCCCAGCAGTAGAGATCTGCTCTGCCACCCCATCACCTGGATGTACGGGTAGATGTCCATTGTCCTGCTGCACTGTGCCTCCTGGGACTTGTAGTGCTGGTGTCTGAGGTCCATGTGTCTCCTCAGGGATAGCTGCAGATCCTTGTGGCCGCTGTTGCAAACTGTCCTGTTTATAAATGTCTCCTTTTTGAAAAGAAAACTTTGCTGCTTGTAGCACAGGTCTTGTCGCTTGCTGGGCCTCCTCAGGGGTAACACTGGAATCCAGTTCAGCAAGAGAAAAAACAGATTCAAGGTTCAGGCCTTGGCTGGCAAAACGCTCCTGGTTCCTATAGGACTCAGCAAGTGGTCCCATCCTGTCCAGGACAATGTCCATCTGCTTCACCAGGTCACCAAGTTCCAAGCTGAGTGAGTGTAGCTTACGGTCATACACCGCTGCACAGCTTGGATTTGCAGTCTTTAGCTTGTATACGCAGTCAATCTCCATTTGCAGCATTTGTTTGTGTCCCTTCAGCTCTTCCATGTTCCTCACCAGGGCAGGGATCTCCTCTGCTAGCTGCAGCTCAGGTGCACGGGTCTCTCTCGTTTGGGATCCAGTCTTGGGCAGCTTCTCAGGCTGTTTGAACTCAGCAGACCTGGAGCCTCCATCAGATTTCTCTGCAGACCTCTCTTGTGCCACAGCCACAGATCTTTCAGCATTTTTGCTGCTGCCACCTCCAGACTGAGACCTGGTGCGGCCTAAGCGTGCCCTGGTCACCACCTCACACTGCTGCAGGTTCTGCTGTAATGTCAGCCTCTCCAGAGATGTCCTCCGCTGCCTGTGTGCTGGAGGGGTGAGCTGCACACCTGATGCATGTGCTGCGCCCTGTCTCACCTCCTGTGCACCCTGCAGGTTGGGATTGCCACTCACAGAAGATACCTTTTGGGGGTCACTATACTGCACTGGACGCTGCATGCCTGGGCTGGAGGTCTGCTTCTCTGCACCATTCTTAGCTGTACTCACTGCTGCTGAATCCTTCTTTCCTTCTGGAACCACAACTGTTACTCCATCTTTCTTACTTGCACTTAATGCACTGGTGTTTCCTCCATTCTGGCCATTCCTTGTCACAGGATTCACTTTTGGACTTGTATCCATACTAGAGAAAGCCTGGGAGTTTCCTCCCAGTGGAGGCCTGGAAGCCTGGGCCTTGCTTGGGGAAGTTCCCCGCCCAGGGAGGCCCTTCCCTGGGCTAGCTCCAGACATGAGGAGAACCACCAACACACGTCCTCACAGCTAGGAGGCAGTATTATAGTAGTTATATTCTTGTACATAGGAGCAGTATTATAGTAGTTATATTCCTGTACATAGGAACAGTATTATAGTAGTTATATTCTTGTACATAGGAGCAGTATTATAGTAGTTATATTCTTGTACATATGAGGCAGTATTATAGTAGTTATATTCTTGTACATAGGAGGCAGTATTATAGTAGTTATATTCTTGTACATAGGAGGCAGTATTATAGTAGTTATATTCTTGTACATAGGAGGCAGTATTATAGTAGTTATATTCTTGTACATAGGAGGCAGTATTATAGTAGTTTTATTGTTGTACATAGGAGAAGTATTATAGTAGTTATATTCTTGTACATAGGATAGTATTATAGTAGTTATATTCTTGTACATAGGAGGCAGTATTATAGTAATTATATTCTTGTACATAGAAGGCAGTATTATAGTAGTTATATTCTTGTACATAGGGAGCAGTATTATAGTAGTTATATTCTTGTACATAGGAGGCAGTATTATAGTAGTTCTATTCTTGTACATAGGAGCAGTATTATAGTAGTTATATTGTTGTACATAGGAGCAGTATTATAGTAGTTATATTCTTGTACATAGGAAGCAGTGTTATAGTAGTTATATTCTTGTACATAGGAGCAGTATTATAGAAGTTATATTCTTGCACATAGGAGCAGTATTATAGTAGTTATATTCTTGTACATATGAGGCAGTATTATAGTAGTTATATTCTTGTACATAGGAGGCAGTATTATAGTAGTTATATTCTTGTACATAGGAGGCAGTATTATAGTAGTTATATTCTTGTACATAGGAGACAGTATTATAGTAGTTATATTCTTGTACATAGGAGGCAGTATTATAGTAGTTTTATTGTTGTACATAGGAGAAGTATTATAGTAGTAATATTCTTGTACATAGGATAGTATTATAGTAGTTATATTCTTGTACATAGGAGGCAGTATTATAGTAATTATATTCTTGTACATAGAAGGCAGTATTATAGTAGTTATATTCTTGTACATAGGGAGCAGTATTATAGTAGTTATATTCTTGTACATAGGAGGCAGTATTATAGTAGTTATATTCTTGTACATAGGAGCAGTATTATAGTAGTTATATTGTTGTACATAGGAGCAGTATTATAGTAGTTATATTCTTGTACATAGGAGTAGTATTATAGTAGTTATATTCTTGTACATAGGAGGCAGTATTATAGTAATTTTATTCTTGTACATAGGAGCAGTATTATAGTAGTTATATTCTTGTACATAGGAGGCAGTATTATAGTAGTTATATTCTTGTACATAGGAGGCAGTATTATAGTAGTTATATTCTTGTACATAGGAGGCAGTATTATAGTAGTTTTATTGTTGTACATAGGAGAAGTATTATAGTAGTAATATTCTTGTACATATGATAGTATTATAGTAGTTATATTCTTGTACATAGGAGGCAGTATTATAGTAATGATATTCTTGTACATAGAAGGCAGTATTATAGTAGTTATATTCTTGTACATAGGGAGCAGTATTATAGTAGTTATATTCTTGTACATAGGAGGCAGTATTATAGTAGTTATATTCTTGTACATAGGAGCAGTATTATAGTAGTTATATTGTTGTACATAGGAGCAGTATTATAGTAGTTATATTCTTGTACATAGGAGTAGTATTATAGTAGTTATATTCTTGTACATAGGAGGCAGTATTATAGTAATTTTATTCTTGTACATAGGAGCAGTATTATAGTAGTTATATTCTTGTACATAGGAGGCAGTATTATAGTAGTTATATTCTTGTACATAGGAGCAGTATTATAGTAGTTATATTCTTGTACATAGGAGGCAGTATTATAGTAGTTATATTCTTGTACATATGAGCAGTATCATAGTAGTTATATTCTTGTACATAGGAGCAGTATTATAGTACTTATATTCTTGCACATAGGAGGCAGTATTATAGTAGTTATATTGTTGTACATAGGAGCAGTATTATAGTAGTTATATTCTTGTACATAGGAGGCAGTATTATAGTAGTTATATTCTTGTACATAGGAGGCAGTATTATAGTAGTTATATTCTTGTACATAGGAGGCAGTATTATAGTAGTTTTATTGTTGTACATAGGAGAAGTATTATAGTAGTAATATTCTTGTACATAGGATAGTATTATAGTAGTTATATTCTTGTACATAGGAGGCAGTATTATAGTAATTATATTCTTGTACATAGAAGGCAGTATTATAGTAGTTATATTCTTGTACATAGGGAGCAGTATTATAGTAGTTATATTCTTGTACATAGGAGGCAGTATTATAGTAGTTATATTCTTGTACATAGGAACAGTATTATAGTAGTTATATTGTTGTACATAGGAGCAGTATTATAGTAGTTATATTCTTGTACATAGGAGTAGTATTATAGTAGTTATATTCTTGTACATAGGAGGCAGTATTATAGTAATTTTATTCTTGTACATAGGAGCAGTATTATAGTAGTTATATTCTTGTACATAGGAGGCAGTATTATAGTAGTTATATTCTTGTACATATGAGCAGTATCATAGTAGTTATATTCTTGTTCATAGGGAGCAGTATTATAGTACTTATATTCTTGTACATAGGAGGCAGTATAATAGTAGTTATATTCTTGTACATAGGAGCAGTATTATAGCAGTTTTATTCTTGTACATAGAAGCAGTATTATAGTTTTTATATCCTTGTACATAGGAAGCTGTATTTTATTAGTTTTATTTAGAGATGGCCTTGCAGTTCGCCCGGCGGCCGGTTTGCGGCGGACATTGCGTGTTCGCGATTCGCCGAACATGCGAACATATGGTGATGTCTTCCGGCACCATATTCCTTTGCATTGCGCTGAACTTTAACCCATTACACATCCATCAGGTGGGACAGGACAGTCAAGTGATACGTTTCAGCACATGGACACACCTGCACCCTATCCAAGAACCCGATCTGACCGCCATTTTACATTCTGTGTTTTGCCAGTGTAGGGAGAGGTTGCTTTGTGGAGCAGTGACAGACTGTTAGGGACACCAAACGCTAGTTAGTAGGGCCACAAAATTCCTTTTAAGGACTGGTATAGGTGTGCTGTTGATAGGTGTGATATACTGAGGGGTGTGAAATACTTATACTTTCTAACATAGAAAGTATATTATAGTGCATTTGTATTGTACAGCTGTGTGCGGTTCTTCTGCGATACCACAGCTATATAGACGGACAAGCGCTATTGGAACAACTATTTGTTGCCCCCCAAAAAACTGATTGAGGGGTGTAATATACCTGCTTCTACAAAATACTGATTGACGGCTGCGATATACCTGTTGCCCCAAATAAAAAGGGTGGTGTGATATAACTGGTGTGGGAAATAAAATAATTGAGGGGTGTGATATACCTGCTTCTACAAAATGCTGATTAAGGGGTTTGATATACCTGCTTCCGCCGAATATTGATTGAGGCCTGCGATATACCTGCTTCCACAAAAAACTGATTAAGGGGATTGATATAACTGCTTCCACAAAATATTGATTGAGGCCTGCGATATACTTGCTTCCACAAAAATATTGATTAAGAGCTTTGATATACCTGTTTCCAAAAAATATTGATTGAGGCCTGAGACATACCTGTGTCACGTAGGGGTGGGAAGAGTGCATCCCTGATCTCCACCTGCTCCTCCTACCTACTTGCACGACCCGTCCTAACTGACGGCATACAACTTGACGGCAGTCCCTACCTTAGATACGTGCAGGGGCCTAAATGGTGCTAAAGTAATATGTAACAGAGTCAGGGAAGCAAAGTTCAAAGCCAGGAGGTCACGCAGGTACACAAGGGAAAACACAATAGCAAGGGTCAACACAAACCGAATTCAGAAGCCGAGAGGTCAAGTCAGTTCCAAGAAGGTAAGAAACAAAATAGCTAGGTAACAATAGGAACGCTGGTGAAGGTGAAAGCCAATCACAGGCAACCTGTGGCCAGCAGGCTGCCTGTTTAAATAGCCCAGACTGGTGAGTCACATGACGTGGCCAGCATCATGTGACTCAAATAACACAGCCCAACATAGCAGAGCGCCGATCATCATTATCTACGCTCAGCTCTCCTGCTGCTTGTTGTCTAGGGGATGGAGGATGCCGGCTACACAGAGGAGGCATGCACGGCCGCATCCTCCCCGCCCCCTAGTTCCCATGGAGACGAGGACACCGCCCGCATCCTCGCTCCACTATGCGCGCGGAATGCCGGCGGCGCTGCGAAGGGAGAGTGCGCAGCCGGATCCCCGTGACAACCTGCTTCCACAAATACTGCTCTTCTCTAGGGATTTACATTAGGCACAGGGTCATTTTGAAATTGATAGGCAGAGGAAGAGGCAGGCCGTTCCACAGGGGTGGTAGGGGTCGGACAGGTGCATCAGGATGGAGCCTAAGTTGGAAGTTGGAGAAGGTGCTTGCAGGGCACTGGAGGCACATTTGCAGTCTGCTTTTTATCTGGAGCGAGCCATCCACCATGTGGGCACATGGCTCTGCAGTGTGGGCTTTTTTTTAACGTGTCAGCTGCTGACAATAGTGTTGCCATCTGCAGCCTGTGCTGTCAACGCATAAGTTGTGGTAAGCCCAACACTAACCTGGGGACAACCACCTTAAGAAGACACCTGGCCTCCCATCACCGAAACTAGTGGGAGCAACACCATCAGAACCCACAACGCCACGCTCCCAGAGCTCCACGTCCTGCCTCTTCTCCTTCTCCTCCCATTTGTCCTCCACTTCACCTTCCACCATGCCGTCGTTGCGTTCATCTGGCAGAAGGCAGGCTTCCATGGACTAAATGTTTGAGCATAAAAAGTTGATCATGCCGGATAACCCTCTGGCCCAACGGCTGACCGCTGGCATGTCGGAACCGCTAGCCCGCCAACTACTGCCATATAAACTGGTGGACTCGGAGGCATTTAGAAAATTTGTGGCCATTGGCACACTGCAATGGAAGGTCCCCGGAAGGAAATATTTCTCCCAGAAGGGCATCCCGGAGCTATATGGCCACATTCAGCGGCAAGTGAATATATCTCTGGCACACAGTGTTGGTGCCAAGATACATCTGACCACAGGGAAGGGTACATAACTTTTACTGCCCAATGGGTGAACCTTCTGACGGCCGTCAAGCATGTAACCAGTGGCACCCGTGTGGATTTGGTGTTACCGCCACAGATTGCATGCAGGCCTGCCTCTTCTTCTCCTACTCCATCCTCCCTCTCCTCCTCGGCTGACTCCTCCTTTTCCACTGCTACCGCCTCTTCCGCTGCACCCCCCAAGCTCCCCAGAACCTATTCGACGTGCCAGGTGAGACGTTGCCATGTTGTGCTGCGGCTGTTGTGCCTGGAAGCCAAGAGCCACACCGGTCCTGCACGGCTTTCAGCTCTGCGGTCACAGGCCGATTAGTGGCCGACCCCGCTCAAAACAGGGCAAAATAACACACGTGCCGTGCATGGGACACGTCCTGAACTTAGTCGTGGCCATTTTAGAAGATCTTACACGGCCATGGCTTTCCTTGCTGACGTTCAGCCGCGACACCACCTGCCTGTCAGACGTCTGATTTGTGACTGCCCGAAGAGTTGGAACTCCACCTTGTATATGTTTGATAGGCTGCTCCAGCAGAAACGTGCGCAAAAACTGCGGCTCGGATGCGGACCAAAACAACGGCCATGTGCATGAGGTCTAAGTTATATTTTTGTAGGTTTCATCTTTATTTATATCCTGATTATTTTACTGGAGAATTGATAGAATAAACTTTTGCCCCTTGTCCAGTCCTTCCTCTTCTGCCCCAGTCGTTGATGCCGCGCTGTCTGTATTCATCCAGATGTGATGTTACTGGCCGCTGACTCTGAAGAGCGCTTTTCCATTACTATTTCAGTATTTGCTCTTTGATCACAGTCTTTATTTCTGTACATTTCTCTACACAATATAAGTTCAGGAGTCATTTTTTCAAGCAATTTGTAAAACAACTGTGACATGTTTTCATTCAGGAGCTGCAGATCTGTCTCTGAGCCACCACCATCCTGGAGACGTCCTAAAGGATGGATGAAATGTTGTTGCACTTGTTGATGTGGGTACAAGATTCTCTCATAAAGAAACTTCTCAAAGCAATGAGATAAGATCAGGACTGAGGTACGATAAAGGCCAGAGTCGTGAGTGTGTTTGGTTCAGCGATCAGCGGATGAGGAAGCTCTTAATCACAGATGACACCAACATTTCTTTCCTAACAACACCTAAAGCTGCCCATGCACCGTGCATATTAGTGTAAATCTGATCGAATTGGATGATTTTACACAGAAAACTTTTTTTTTTATTGGAAATTAACAACAAACTATTATTTTAGCCGATTGATGACAGATCATCATTGCTTGGAAGGAAGTCACTGTGATCAGCTCTTACATTTACCCCACCTACTTTATTAGGTATAGATGCCCTTATCAGTCATGGAGGCTTGGACTTCTCAAGATCTCTGAGGAGTCCTGTAAGTTGCTTGGTCGGCCTTGATTGTCCGGAACTGTTTTTCCAGCAGATCCTGCAGATGACAAACAGATTGAGATTTGTAAATTTGGAGACGAGTTATCACCTTCATCACTTTGTCATGTTCTTCATTCCTGGACAGTTTTTGCAGTGTGGCCGGTGTATTATCCTGCTGGAAGAGGACACTGCCATAAGGAGGCACAGACACCATGAAGCAGAGTACTTATCTGTAGAGTGTTGGAAAGGACATCCAGATGATGGCAGCAACCAGCTTATCTTCATCCCATAGTCACACAGTGATGGCTAACCCCCGGCACTCCAGTTTTAGTGAAACTATAACTCCCAGCATGCTCCATTCATTTATATGGAATTCTGAGAACAGCCAAGCAAGTGTACATCTTGGGAGTCATAGTTCTACCACAGCAGAGGTGCTGGAGGTTAGCCTTTAGAGCATAGGGCATCGGTGCCATCTCCTCCCCAGGTAATTGACACATATGGACCTTGTTGTGGCCTATTACAATAGGTGGGTTCGGGTCGGCAGCCCCTGGCCCAGCACCACTGGGGGGCCCAACTCTCACCCGAATGCCCACATACTGCGGAGGGGCACGGAAGTTGATAGTTCCCTGCCCCGCCGCCGATCACCGCCATAGGCTTCAGGCCTAGTAGTCCTGAGGCCTATGCGGTAGTGAAATCCTGCCGCAGGCGGGCATGATAACGTCATCGCGCGCCTGTGCCGGGACCCAGCACTGTGACTTGTGCACGCCTGCCTCATCCTGCCCTCCTCTGCGAGCAAGCGCCTGGCCCCGGACATAAGTGAGTATTTAGCTTTTAATTTTTTTTTTTTTCATTTTTGATTTTTTTGATATTATGTGCCTACTTTGGGGGACATGTGGGGTGGGGACACACAGGAGGACATATTAGTGAAGAGACCCCAGTACATCGGGGGGAAATTACTATATTGGGGCTACTGTATGGGGGCAAATTACTATGTGGGGGAAAATTACCATAAGGGGCAGTGTGCAGGAAATTACTGTGTGTGGGCAAATTACTATGTGGGGGCAGCCTGGGGGGGGCGTTGCTATTGGGGAGGCACTGTAGGGGCCAGTCTATTATTTCTGGAGACACTAAACAGGGATTTTTACCTGGAGCACAATAGAGGGTGTTATTATTACTGGGGGTCTCTAGGAGACATTATAGCTGCTGTAGACACTATAGGGACATTTGGGGTAATTTATCAAACTGGTGTAAAGCAGAACTGGCTTAGTTGCCAATAGCAGCCAATCAGATTCGACCTTTCATTTTTGACAGCTCTTTTGGAAATCCAGTTCTAATTTACACCTGTTTGATAAATGACCCCAATTATGTCTATTAGGGTCACTATTTTTTCAGCAGTATAGTACCTGACGCATTGGGGGGCACAACGGGTACGGTATTGGGAGTGGAAGCAGGATGCAGGCTCGGACTGACCCACAGGGCAACAGGGGAATACCCCCAGTGGGCCCCGGAGCAAGGTGGGCCCCTAGACCACATAGCTGCACATGGCACAATAGACTGACTGCACTACATACACTGTAGATATGCAGCGTACAGCATGCCAACCAGTCAATGCTCATATAAATAACTGGTTAGATAATGTAACAATTTACCCCGTTTATTATTATAGATGCATCAGGGGCTGAGAGGACTTGTAGGTAAAAAGGCAAGCCAGCCGGTATCATCTTTCATCAGGGACCTGCCCTCTCAAAGTCACTGCAGGGACCTCCATAATCATCTTCTAGTGTCTTGCTGCTGTCTGACCCAATATGAGCTGATAATATTTGCATGTAGTCATTCAGTGGGCCCACAGAATGAATTTTACTGGTGGGCCCTAGACCAAATTTTTCAGTTTAGGACCAAATGTAGGGTATTTTTTTTAGTCTGAAGATGTCATATGGCCTAAGAGACTGTGGCGCTCACGAAGCACTAAAACACTAAACTAAAATGGAGGGAGAGTCCCAAGTTGGGTAGACAGCCCCAGGCCTATCATACACGTAATCCGCCCCTGACACCTGGCTGTCCACATGATGTAACATGATTCATCAGACCAGGCCACCTTCTTCCCATAGAGCAACTGGTTCTATCTCTTCCTTACACATTCAGCCGCGCAGATAATGTAATGTGATTCATCAGACCGAGCAGTCTTCTTCCATTGGTCTATGGTCCAGTTCTGAAGCTCACGTGGCCCATTGTCAGAGCTTACAGAAGTGGACAGGGGTCAGCGTGGGCACTTTTACTGATTTTTGGCAGCACAGCCCCATAGACGGGGAGCTGACATGCTTTATGTCACCTGCCAATTTTCTATTAACATCAGCAGAACTGTTGTCAGCCATTTGCTCAACAGCAGTACATCTGAGGGATCGGACTAGAAGGGCAGGTCTTCACACTCCGGTGCCTTAATGAGCCTTGGGCAACCATCGCCCTGTCTCTCGTTCACAGATTGGATCACTTTTGGTAGGTACTAACCACTGCACACCAGGAGCACCCCACAAGACCGGCAAATCTGGAGAGGCTCTGACCTCGTCATCTACTGTAGACATCACAGTTTGGTTCTGGTTACTCAAATCCTTGCATTTGCCCATTTTCCTGCTTCCAACACATCAACTTCAAGAACTGACTATTTACTTGCTGCCCAATATATTCCACCCCCTGACAAGCACCATGGTCACCAGATAATCAAGGTTCTTCATCAGTGGTTTCACAATGTTCTTACGGCCATATACAGTGGGATGCGAAATTTTGGGCAACCTTGTTAATCGTCATGATTTTCCTGTATAAATCGTTGGTTGTTACGATAAAAAATGTCAGTTAAATCTATCATATAGGAGACACACACAGTGATATCTGAGAAGTGAAATGAAGTTTATTGGATTTACAGAACGTATAATTGTTTAAACAAAATTAGGCAGGTGCTACATGTGGTCTCTATTGTTGTCATGTTATTGATTACAAAACCTTTAGAACTAATTATTGGAACTCACATTGACTTGGTAAGCTCAGTGACCCCTGACCTACATACACAGGTGAATCCAATTATGAGAAAGAGTATTTAAGGGGGTGAATTGTAAGTTTCCCTCCTCTTTTAATTTTCTCTGAAGAGTAGCAACATGGGGGTCTCAAAACAACTCTCAAATGACCTGAAGACACAGATTGTTCACCATCATGGTTTAGGGGAAGGATACAGAAAGCTGTCTCAGAGATTTCCGCCGTCTGTTTCCACGGTTAGGAACATATTAAGGAAATGGAAGACCACAGGCTCAGTTCAAGTTAAGGCTCGAAGTGGCAGACCAAGAAAAATCTCGGATAGACAGAGGTGACGAATGATGAGAACAGTCAGAGTCAACCCACAGACCAGCACCAAAGACCTACAACATCATCTTGCTGCAGATGGAGTCACTGTGCATCGTTCAGCCATTCGGCGCACTTTACACAAGGAGATGCTGTATGCGAGAGCGAGGCAGAGGAAGCCTTTACTCCACCGCTTGAGGTGGGCTAAAGCACATTTGGACAAGCCAGCTTCATTTTGGAATAAGGTGCTGTGGACTGATGAAACAAAAATTGAGTTATTTGGCCATAACAAGGGGCGTTATGCATGGAGGAAAAAGAACACAGCATTCCAAGAAAAACACCTGCTACCTCCAGTAACATATGGTGGTGGTTCCATCATGCTGTGGGGTTGTGTGGCCAGTGCAGGGACTGGGAATCTTGTCAAAGTTGAGGGACGCATGGATTCCACTCAGTATCATCAGATTCTGGAGACCAATGTCCAGGAATCAGTGACAAAGCTGAAGCTGCGCCGGGGCAGGATCTTTCAACAAGACAACGACCCTAAACACTGCTCAAAATCCACTAAGGTATTTATGCAGAGGAACAAGTACAACGTTCTGGAAAGGCCATCTCAGTCCCCAGACCTGAATATAATGGAAAATCTGTGGTGTGACTTAAAGAGCTGTCCATGCTCGGAAGCCACCAAACCCGAATGAACTAAAGATGTTTTGTAAAGAGGAATGGTCCAAAATACCTTCAACCAGAATCCAGACTCTCATTGGAACCTACAGGAAGCGTTTAGAGGCTGTAATTTTTGCAAAAGGAGGATCTACTAAATATTGATTTCATTTCTTTTTTGTGGTGCCCAAATTTATGCACCTGCCTAATTTTGTTTAAACAATTATAGCACACTTTCTGTAAATCCAATAAACTTCATTTCACTTCTGAAGTATCACTGTGTGTGTCTCCTATATGATATATTTAACTGACATTTTTTATCGTAACAACCAACGATTTATACAGGAAAATCATGACGATTAATAAGGTTGCCCAAACTTCCGCATCCCACTGTACATGGGTGCTAAGGGTAAGGGCTTTCTTGGGGAAGGGGGGGGGGGGGGGCTGCGTACTTAGGCCCTCATTTAGTGCCCGCAGCAAGCACAACTGCTACAGGGAGTGTATGAGGAACCCATTGCATCACCATCACACATGGTTTACACTGGGGGTAATTGTTTGGGGGGGGTTGTAGCTGAACCCCAAGAAGTTGAAGGTCTCTGCCATTGTAAGGGGGGCACTGTCGGGGTGTTAGTTAGACATTTGGATGAAGATGGCTGAGGAATGTGTCTCCCTCCCCCTCCTGCCCGCCGCTCGGCTGTTGTGTCTTGTACGCAGGAGACACAAACCTCATTATGCCAGCCGTTGTGTTATCGAGTGGCATCTGCTGTGGTCTTATGAAGGGGGCAGAGAGGGGGAGAGGAATCATCTGGACTGGTTTCCAGTTCAGAGTGTTGAAATGGCACTATGTGCAAAGTCAGGAACGGTCCAGACTGAAGGGCAGGGACCGAGAGAAAGACACAACAGACGACGCTGCCAGGAGCGGCAGGCGACGCCGTCCGTGGTGGGAAAGGTCACCCTCTGTCTGACAGAAGAGTTACATTTTGTGTCATACAATGTTGCAATTAAAAGGATACTTCACTTTGCTGTTCACATAGGCAGGTAACTTAACCCCGTCCCGACCTGCGCCAATAATAATACATCGCAGCAAACTGCTACTGTAGTTAGTTGTGAGGTGGCGCACTACAGAGACGGCACTGACGCTGTACCCGTGCCAACACTTGCGTGTGCCATCAAACTATTCAGCTGGTACTTTAACCCCTTAGGTGTCATGATCGATGCTAACTACTGTTAGTCCCTCCAAGATGTGGGTTTCTGACAGCCAAAAGCCCTTACGTGGCCACCAGGGCCGCCAAGTATAAGACCCTAACCCTGAGAGACATAATACACTGTAGCACAGAAGTATTTCAATGTATTAGAAGCACAATCTGAGGATTTTACATTCAAGTCCCATACTGGGGCATACAAAAAAGTTGAAAAGTGGAAAAAAAGTGCTTAGAATTTTTTTTTTTTAAGTCTTACATGACTGCAGGAGCAGACTACATGGGGTTTGTTTGTAGTCTGTAGCCATAGAGACACATCGCTCGGTGTAGGAGCTGTAGACACAAAACGGCAGGAAAGGTGTAATCAAGAGTATTGACAAAGCTGCTTCAGAATTAGCTGCAAAGGTTTACGTGCTGCGCAGTTATTATCTGTGGTCTGTGTCTGCAAAAGTGATAATAGGAACACATTTCTGACATCGGGCTGGAAACACACGTGTGCATGATGTGTAACCTGACGAGATGGCACGCGGGTTGTCTGTACACAGCTGCACCCTGGAATCTGCTGGTCCTAACTAGGTTTCAGCATTTTCTCCCGTGACAATTTCTTGGTGGCGATTTTCCGCCTCCAGCTGCCGACCTCCTGACTTCAGAGGTTGGGGGACATTTCTATCCAGACTACTGAACTTGGCCTCAGAACAGAATGTTCCATGAGTCTCATCCTCTACCGTCAGCCGAAAACTCTTACATAGAACTTTATTGTTTTTTTCCCTGTGTTTTCTGCTAAATTTGTAGTTATGTGCAGAGTCCATGTGTAATAATGAAAATTATAGCAAAGACATGTAAGAAGATGAGCAACTGGCTGAGCCTGTCACATGCAAGATACAAGAATGGTGGTCTATCTATCTATCTATCTATCTATCTATCTATCTATCTATTATCTATCTATCTATCTGCCTATTTCATATCTA
The DNA here is from genome assembly GCF_014858855.1 of Bufo gargarizans. NCBI lineage: Eukaryota > Metazoa > Chordata > Amphibia > Anura > Bufonidae > Bufo > Bufo gargarizans. The sequence goes on from NC_058087.1 coordinate 32,335,043, forward strand.
TCTATCCATCTATCTTATATCTATCTACCTATCCATAAATCTATTATCTATCTATCTATCTATCTATCTATCTATCTATCTATCTATCTATCTATCTATCATCCTTCAGAGAGGCCGGACACTAGAGGTAGGCCTACATGAGGGGTTTTGGGTGCCAGGGCCAGGCGAGGAAGTGTTAAGAGGAGTGAGTGGGGGCGGGAGTTGGAGAGGTAGGGGGGAGGAAGAGCAAGAGGGAGGACATCTCCCTCCCACCCGCCCCTTTTTTGTGTTAGGTTGAGGGTGATTTGTGTTTAGTGATGTCGCGGCAGTCGTGGCGGGGTAAATACCCGGATAGGGAAGGGGCGGAGTTTTTAAGGAAGGGATTTGAGGAGGGGTTTGTGATTCCCTCTTGTCCTGCGGAAGCGGGAGGCGGGAGGTGTAGGAATTTGAGGTCGGCTTTGATGCACCCGGAGGTGGTGACTCAGAAACTGGCTAAAGAGGTGGCTTTGGAGAGGATGTATGGGCCGTTTGAGGAGTTACCTTTGGGGGACTTGCTGGTCTCTCCGCTGGGGGTGGTTCCAAAGAAGGAGCCGAATGCTTTCCGCCTGATTCACCACTTGTCGTTCCCGAGGGGGGGCGTCGGTGAATAATGGGATTGATCCGGATTTATGTTCAGTAGTGTACACATCCTTTGACACGACGGTTTATTGGGTGAGAAAGTTGGGGCCGGGTACGCTGTTGGCGAAGGCGGACATTGAGGCGGCGTTTCGTTTTTTGCCGGTTCATCCGGATAGTTTACGTTTGTTAGGTTGTTTTTGGGACGGGGGTTATTTTGTTGACAGGTGTTTGCCGATGGGGTGTTCTGTTTCTTGCGCGTATTTTAAGAAGTTTAGCTCCTTTTTGGAATGGGTGGTGAAGGATGTGGCAGGGTGTCAGTCGCTCATTCATTACTTGGATGATTTCCTGTGTTTGGGTCTGGCGGATTCCAGGGTGTGTGGGTTATTGTTGGCATCGTTTCAGTCTGTGTTCGGATCGTTTGGTATGCCATTGTCGGCGGAAAAGACGGTCGGTCCCACTACAGAGTTATGTTTTTTGGGTATAGTGCTGGATACAGTTCGGATGGAGTGTAGGTTACCTGAGGACAAATTGGTTGATTTGAGGGCCGCAGTGAGGTCGGCGAGGGGCGGGCTGAAGATTTGTTTGAAGGAGTTACAATCTTTGTTGGTGAAGTTGAACTTTGCTTGCAGAATTATTCCGATGGGCCGGATATTTTGTAGGAGACTGGCGGCGGCGACTGCAGGTGTGGTGTCGGGTCACCATTTTATTCGGCTGGGTAGGGAGTTGAGGAGAAATTTGGAGGTTTGGGATGGGTTTTTGGGGCAGTTTAATGGTAGGGCGTTGGTCATGGGGGAGGTGGTTGAGAGTTGTGAGTTGTTCTCGGACGCAGCTGGGGGGGTGGGTTTTGGTGTGTATTGCGAGGGACAGTGGTGTGCAGGTAAGTGGCCGGAGAGGTGGTTTGTGAGGGGATGGGTGAGGAACGTGGCTTTGCTTGAGTTGTTCCCTATAGTGCTGGCGGTGGTGCTGTGGGGTGACAGGTTCAGGGACAAGAAGGTGAGGTGGCATTGTGATAACTTGGGTGTTGTACAGGCAGTCAATAGTCTTACGGCATCTTCACCTCCTGTGGTTAGGCTGTTGCAGCACTTAGTGCTGATGTGTTTGCCTCTGAACACGTGGGTTGTGGCAGTGCATGTGCCGGGTGTTGCTAACGGAGTGGCTGATTCTCTTTCTCTTTGCAGTTGGAGAGTTTTCATCAGCTGGCGCCGGAGGCAGAGAAGGAGGGGTTGGAGTGCCCGGTTTGGCTCTGGGATCTTTTGGAGGTACTAGCGCGGGTTTGTTTAGGCGGTCGTTGAGTGAGGGTACCTGGTTGGACTATAGTAAGGCGTGGCGTGCTTGGGAGCAGTGGTGTGCGAGTTTGGGAGTGGGGGTTGAGGGTGGGGAGGCCCCGTTGGTATTGTTTTTGGGGCAAATCATGGAGGAGGGTTGGTCGGTGGCGAGGGTTAACAGTTGTTTGGCGGGATTGGTTTTTGGTTTCAGATTAAGGGGCCTTCCGGATGTTACAAAAACTTTTTAGGTGAAACAGCTGCTGAAAGGTTTTCGGTGAGGGGGTCGGGTGGCTGACGGCAGGAGGCCGGTTTCCTTCGATTTGTTGTTGAGAGTGGGTATTTGTGTGGAGTCAGTTTGTAAATTGGCTAGTGAAGTTCGCTTGTTTAGACTGGCTTTTTCGTTGGCCTTTTTTGGGGCTTTCCAGTTGGGGGAGTTGGTGAGTAGGAGTATAGTTTGTGTGGGGGGTTTGGGGGGTAAGGATGTTGATTTGTATGAGGATAGGGTAGTTGTGCGAATTAGGGTATCTAAGACGGATAGGGAAAGCAGGGGTTGTAGTGTGTCATTGTATGCGGTAGCGGGGTGCTTAGTTTGCCCGGGCAGTTGTTTGAGGGAGTATAGGGCTGGAGTTTGCTGGGGGGAGGGTCCTTTTGTTGAGACATGAGGATGGTTTGTTTTTGTCCAGATTCCAGTTTGTGGCGGTGTTCAAGAAATGTCTCGCAGCATTGGGAATGGACTCCAGAGGCTTTACGGGTCATTCCTTTTGTATTGGGGCGGCGACTGAGGCTGCAAGACTGGGTCTGGGGGATGAAGTGATTAAGAAGATTGGGCGGTGGGAGTCGGTGCGTTTCAAGTCATACGTGCGTTTGGGGGGTTTGTGAGTTTGTGTTGTGGGTGTCGATTTTGCCTGTGTTTTATTTTCGTCTCTTCTTGTTGCAGGTGGTGAGGCGGCGTTAGTCTGGATCCTGGGGCATTCGTTAGTTTTTTGGGGGGCTTTGCGGGCTGATGTACGGCCCAACGGACGGCAGTTGGGAATTAGCAGGGAGGAGGCAGTGGTGAAATGGATTGGGCGTAGAGGGATGTTGTGGGGGAGTGTGATGGGGGAGGTACATCGGCATGCGCAGCTGGATAGGTCCCCGGATAGCCTGGTGCTGCATGTGGGGGGCAATGATTTGGGGGCGAGGTCATGTCGGGAATTGATCAAGGATCTAAAATTCGACTTGTTGCAGTTTTGGTCGTTGTTCCCGCGGCGGTTGATCACTGTTTGGTCGGACATGGTGTGTAGGCAGTCGTGGTGGGAGGCCAGGTCATTTGAGAGGGTGAATAAGGCATGGATAAAAATGAACAGGGCGATAGGTAAGTTTGTGGCCAGGAATGGGGCAGTGGTGGTTAGGCATGTGGATTTGGAAGCGGGTACCGGAGGATTTTGGAGGGCCGATGGGGTTCATTTGAACGCGGTGGGGATTGACTTGTGGTCCTTGGGCCTGCAGAGTGGCATTGAGAGGGCGCTAGGCATGTGGAGGAACGCGCAGGTTTGAGGGAGGAGTCAAGCTGCGCGTTGTTGGCGGGGGAAGGTCATAGAAGCTGGTGGTCTCCAGGAGGGGGCATTTTGGTTCGTTCAGAGAGGCGTCCATCGGTTGGTGTCTCCGAGTTGGAGTTTTGCGGCTGGAGGCAAGATGGAAGTGCCGAGTTGGCGTGTTTTTTATGCATATATGTTAGAAATTTGGGGCTTCTATGACCTCCCTCGTCAGGGGGTATGGCAATGTTATTGTTATATATATATATATTTATATATATGTTATGTATTTATTTATTTATTTTCATTAATAAACGGCTGCTTTGGCCGATTTAATCCAACCCAGGCTGTGAGTGTTCATTTAGGGTAAGAAGTGGTTGGGGGAGGGGGGGGGGGGGGTAGGAGATTTTATTATGGTGGGGCAGTAGGCCCTGGTGAATAACCAATAACCCAGTCATGTCTATCTATCTATTGATCTATTTCATATCTATCTATCTGTCCATCTTTTATCTATCAGATATCTATTTATCTCTCTATTTGATATCTATCTAGCATATGTCTGTCTTTCTATCTGTCTATCTATCTATCTATCTATCTATCTATCTATCTATCTATCATCCTTCTGTCTATTCATCTATTTCATATCTATCTATCTATGTATCATCTAGTTCTAGGGTTATATAGAACGCAACATGAGAACCAATGTCCTAGAAAACAGTTTTTCCCAATCCGGTAGAATTTTCTATGAAGTTTCCTCTTTGGTTCCCGTCATCATAGGAGGCCACCATCCTGTTTCCCAGCATTCCCATGTAAGGAATGTCATGTAAATATTTAAAGTGCTTTTTACAAGCCTGCTCGCCAGGCGCACTTGTTCCGGTAAATGAGGACTGAGGACATTCTCTGGGACTATAATTATTATTATGGGAACGGCTGTCAGAAGATCTGCTCATTTTCTCACCTTCCCCAGTTCGGCTAACACGTGCAGTGTATGACGCTTTGTGCTCCCATGGAGTGACTGCTCTGCGCAGCCTGGCTCACTCGCAAGTTTTACGGATCATCCGGAAACCTGCAACGCCGGCAGGATATGAGTGAATGCTGGATGTCGAGATGGTTTCCTGTGTTAAAAAAATACCAGCACAGCTGCCTGGTGGAAGACTGGCCACACAGGTTGGAGGGGGGTGGGGGGGGGGGGGGGCGACGTAAACCTCAGGTTGTAGAATCTGTTCTGGACATTTCCATAAAGCTGATGAACTGCGAAGGATGCTAAAATACTTGCCCCTCAGATGACGTGATTACACATGCACTACAGTAGATTATATATGTATATACTTCAGCTAATGCTATTATATATCTGTAAGGTAGGGGAAGCTGGAATCCACCATTAAAGAATGCCCCCTTTGAGTAGATGAGTGGCATTGTTTCTTCGTTGTAGTGGCCAGACAGCATGGTCCCAGTAAGAACCGATTGGCCTCGCTGATTTGACAAGCAGGGGCTGCAGGCATGTAAACGCACAGCGGTTGAGTCCGCAGGATCAGGATCTGGCCATTAGCTGGTGTTTCTGCAGCACCAATGGAGCTACTGTGCTGCATTAGGATAGCCTGGATGACTAGTAGTGATGTGGCTAGTATGTCAGAGAGTAAGCAGGCAGACCCTTGTTATAACTGCAGGTTCGGCACAAGTGTACAGTAGCATGGCACAAGCCATGTGTTGCATAGGCATTCACCTGCTGGGGGTGCATGCTGAAGAGGTCTGCTGCAGCCGGGCATTTAGAGAAGCCTGTAACATCCAAGGGGCTGCTGAAGGGCTGAGTGTGTAGGAGAAGAGGGAGTCTCCTTCCAGCAGAAGAATGGCCTGCAGAGATTGTGGGGAGAGAGCAAGTCTCCTTCAAGAAGAAGTGCCATTTTGATGAGATGGCTGCAGTGGTGACCCTCTATGAAGGGAACTGGGTCACTTAGGGTGAGAAAGCAGGGAAGAGCAGGGTTAGTGGCATGGCATCTGGGAACACTGAATAGCAGAAGAATAGTTGCCCCAAGTAAAGTGTGACAAGCTACATTAGACCCTGAGCTAGGGCACTGGAGGCCTGTAACATCACACCTGGATCTGAAGACCGCTGGCCGTGGGACTAAGGGACCGATTAAGAGACTACAGGTTCCGTAATATATACACATGTTAGAAGGCTGAGTTTTCTCAGCCTGCATTTGTGGGAGGGGCGTGTAGCTATATATATACCCCCAGGGGGGTGTTTGCTGGCCGCGTGCGCTTCCAGTGCCTACCTCAAGCATCACGTCCCCTCTCGCAGCGCTCCTTCGCAGGTAAGCACGGCCCCGACCGGGTTCGTCTCGGGCATCGCAGTGTCATCCGGCATCCCGGTAAGTCTGCTCCTCCCCTGCCTCCAAACGCTCTCTGCCTTACAGTCTTTGTGTTGCTGTCCCCGCTGCCAGCCAGGGCCGGCTCCGCTCACCCAGCTCAGCTATGTCTCCTTCTGGCCGGCGTTGCGAGGTCACGTTGGCCGCTGGCTCAGATTCTCGCCACCCGGGCTTCCTGTTTCTCCGGCAAAAGAGTTCGCGTCCCCGCACTCCGGCCACGGGACCCCGGCGTTCTCAGGCTTCCAGCTAAACGAATAAGTGGCGCCAGGTGACGGACCACAATGCAAATATTCACTTAATCTCTGGAAGAATGGGTCACATATTTATATATATATATATTTTATTACAGCAGTCCGGGTATTGTTTATGCTCGTATCTGATCCCTCTCTTTCCTCGCCACCCCGCAGAGGCCGCAAAAAGTGAGTTGTGGGAGCCATTCTTGTTAAAAAAATTCACGGGTTTAGCCTAGCACATCCTAATGTATATTTATCTTGTGCCTTGCCTGTTGCTTTCAGCTGTTGCGGCCTTCAGTCATCTCACCAGGTTCAACAAACCACTCTCTTGCCTCCTTGTTTTCTGTCTAGGTCAAAAGTACGGTCCTCTGCTTTTCTGCTCAAATTTACGTTTTTGTACCTTCTGCATTGACAGGTTTTTCCCCCAACAGGTTTTATTTCTCAAATTGTCTTAGGGTCAACCTGCCACGTCAGGCCAGGTTTACGTTTGGTAATTTCTCTACCACCTGTCATGTCACCCAGGCCACGTAGCTCAAATTGTTCATGGCCAACCTGCCACGTCGCCAGGTTATGTTTGTTAATGTTTTGCCGCCTGCCACGTTGCCCAAGCCACGTAGTAACAATTCGTCTTAGGGTTAACCTGCCACGTCGGCCAGGTTTACTTTTGTTAATTTCTCTACCGCCTATCATGTCACTCAGGCCACGTAGCTCAAATAGTTCAGGGCCAAACCACCACCTCGCCCAGCTTACGTTAAAAAAAAAAGGAGGGGGCTGCCACATTTCCTCAGGCCACGTAATTTGTTTAGGGTCAACCTGCCATGTCAGCCAGGATACGTTTGTTATTATCCTCTGCCCGTCCCAGGCCATCTAGCTCAAATCCATCAGGGCCAACCTGTCACTCCGCCAGGTTTCAAGGTCATAGTCTGGTTCATCACCCAGGCCACATAGCCCATCTCACAATCAAGCCTCCGCTGGGCAGGTCGTTAATCAAGTTCCACTGTCCATTACGTTGCTGCCTGTACTCGTGTTTACACGTCGTCGCAGGTCCCGCTATTCAACTCCTTCTATAGTTATTTGCATTCGTGTTTCTTTAGTTTTTTCCTCCAGGTCTCAGCTAATCTCAGCTCAGGTAACAGTGCACCCAACAGCCGGTCACTTCCCTCTCCTCGACTTAATTTCTTACTCCCACGTCCTTCCGATTCGCACTCTCGCAGTCTTGCGGGCTCGCTATCGTCTGCTCTCAGCCATCAACCATCTCACTTCTATTCTATTGCACACTTCGGGTGGCTCTGGTTAGTTCGAGGTCACGGCTAGGCTTAATTTTTTCTTGCTTTACAGTTGCAGTCATGTGACACGCATCTGATATCGAGGACGCTGTTTCAGTTCCGGAATCCCAAACCTCTGATCGTGCTAGCTGCATGTCCCTGCAAAGCTGGACCGTACCTAGGTTAATCGCGGAACTAAGTCATCGAGGCATTCGCCATCCGGCTTCCTCTCGGAAGGCTGAACTATACAGACGTTTGGTTACCAGCACACCAGCTCCTGCTGAAGATCAAGTTCCAATGTCCTCTATCCAACTTTCCCTGCAACAGTTGCACGCATCCATAAATAGCATCTCCAGCTCGGTATCGGATATGCAGTCTCGGCTTCTTGCTGTCAAGTCCCAAACCTTCACGGCCGGTACTCCAGTCCCACCCCCTCCCCTCTACTTCCCGCAGCCTCTCTCCAGGTAGGGTTCCCAGTACCCCAGCTATCGCACCTTCCCATTTCGTTCCCGAGAATATTAGGAAGGATATTTTGGCAGGGAAGGCGTCAACTTAGCCTCCATACTTATCGCCACCCACGATACCATGGATAATAAGACATACGTCTGCTGCGATGTGTCCATAATCCTCAAGTCTAAAGATGCCTGTCTAAATAAGAATCTGTCTATACCAGAATTAATTCTGGCTTTCAGCCTCTTCAGGGACATCGTTTTCTCTGCCTAGCCAGAGAGACGGGAGGAACTGGACATTTATCTCTACAGAGTCACCGACCTGGGGCATAAGTATGGTGGTTTCGCTTTTTACGACTACCACCGCTCCTTCTCAGCCAAAGCCACCGCTACCTTAGCTCAGTTCAGGCACGTCACCAACTGGGCCGTATTAGACATGGAGCTTTTCTGCCTGCACTTCGCAGGTCTTAATTCTCCTTCCTGCACATCTTGCCAGTCCATTCTCTATTCGTCCAACTGGTGCCCCAATCTAGCCTCAACTTCTCAAGATAGCCCCGTCCCTGGTCCATCTAGCCTCCAAAGGCAGGCCCCAGCAGTGGATAAGTTAGGTAGACCCATAGTTTTACTAGGCAAAAGTCAAATCTGCAATTACTACAATCTCACAGTTTGCAATTATAATAAGTGTCGAGCTCTCCATGTCTGCTCAGTTTGCTTCAGGACCCACCCCCAAACCACCTGCCCTCATAGATCCTCAAAGCAGTCCTAACTAGTCTGGGTCAATGTAGAGCTGTTAGCATCCCTTCTGCTGGATCACCACGATCCTTCCTTCGTCCGATTTTTGGTTTCTGGCTTCACGGGGGGTTTTCACACGGGGCTCGTAGTCCTGCCTCAGTCCACCTGGGAGGGAAATAATCTTCTGTCTGCAGTTAGAGATCCCGATTCTGTCACTACCCTGCTCCAGTCTGAGCTCCAAAAGGGCTTTCTCATCGGTCCCTTTACCACAGTCCCCTTCGACCACTGGAGGGTTAGCCCCATCGGAATTGTTACGAAGAAGTTTTCAAATAAAAAAATATAAATTTATGACCTTTCAGCTGCTCACGGTTTGCAAATACTCAGTCTTAACTCTTTGATTCCATCCGAAGAGTTTTCCATGCACTATTCCTCAGTAGATGAAGCTACCCAGTTGATCCTGCTGGCAGGAAGAGGTGCATGGTTAACAAAAGTAGCCATCGCCGATGCCTTCAAGCTGCTGCCTGTCCAGGCTCAGCTGTGGACATTTTACGGCATCAAATGGATGGATAAATATTACTTCGCGAACAGGTTGACTTTCGGATCCAAAAGTAGTCCTTGGTTTTTCGACCAGTTCGCGCAAGCCCTGCACTGGATTTTGGTTAACCACTGCTACTGCCCAATGGTTATTCATTATCTAGAGGACTTCCTTTTAATAAAAGAGCCAGGTCATGAGCCCGACAGGTCATCGTCCCTACTGCAACTTTTTTCAAAGCTCAACGTTCCAGTCGCAGACTCAAAAACAGAGGGTCCTTCCACGACCGTCACATTCCTGGGCATCGTTCTGGATTCCGTCAAGATGGAAGTAAGGCTTCCAGAAGAAAAGTTGACAAAAATTAAAGAGACCATATCCAAATAAGTAACATCTAATACCCTCACCAAGGCAGATTTACAGTCCTTATTAGGCATGCTAAACTTTGCCACAAGAGTCATGCCCCAAGGCAGGGCCTTCATTTTCAGGTTGCTTCAGTTACTACCCACGGCCGCCGAACAGGACTCTCCCATTCATTTTGATTCACAAGCCTTAGCCGACCTGGAAATGTGGGATAGATTGTTGTTCCAATGGAATGGTGTTTCCTTGTTCGTTCCACACTGGAGCCCTGCTTCCCCCACTGTTTTCTTGGATGCAGCCGCTTCCCGCGGCTTTGCAGCAATCTTTGGCAGCCAGTGGTTTGCAGGTCCTTGGCCACCAGAAATACTGTCAGACGAGGTAGCCCTTAAATCTTCACCATTGCTAGAGATTTATCCTATCGTAGCAGCCGCTCAAATTTGGGGGAGGCACTGGGCCAATTCCCCAGTCATCTTTATCACAGACAACCAGTCTATAGTTTAAATACTCACCAAGGGACGATCCAGATCCCCCCTAATCATGTATTTTTTGTGCAAGTTGGTCTGGCTTTCAATGGGTTCCAATTTCCATTTTTTCTGCAGGCATATCCAGGGCTCTAAGAACTTTTTTCGAGGTAATGCCAGAAGCAGACCGAACCCAATTAACCCCGCCAGCCTTCCATACCCCGACCATGGACTAAATTCTCACATTGCCTCCGCAAAAGCTCTTATCCACAGGTCACTGTCAACCAATACCGCCAGGAACTACGGATCCGCATGGAAAATATTTAACAAATTCTCGCTTTTATATCCCAGGGTCAACACCGATAAAACTACATACATCCTGGCGTTTTTGGCTTACTGTCACACAGAGCTCAAGCTCTCCTATAATACCATCAGGCTGTATCTGGATGGAGTCCAGCATTATTTTTTGCTTGAGCATCCCAATAGTGCTTAGGTTTTTTCATCTCAGGCGGTAAATGCAACCCTCAGGGGTATTCAGAAAAGTGTCAAGGGTTCCATCTCTGTTAGACAGCCAGTACCAGGCGACCTGTTCAGGAAACTATCTAATTCACTAGACGGGAATCCTTTTGGGCGATATCCTAGCACCATCATTAAGGCTGCCATTTATTTGACTTTTTATGGTTTCTTAAGACCCGGGAATTTACCAGCACCTCATTCAGGAATAGAGGATTGGCAAAGGACCAATTAGAATGGCATTCCGATCACTTTGTTCTCCATCTGGTATCCTCCAAAACTTCCCAAACCGGTCCTCCGTTAGCGATTAAATATTTCCAGACCTTTAATGCATGGTACCCCGTTCAAGTGTTGAGAAAACTTCTCACCGTGTTAGGTGACGCTCCGCCCGCTAGCCCCTTACTTCCATTCAAAAATGGCTCACTCACATCCTCACAGTTCACCTCGCATATCCGATCCTTAGCTTCCGGTTTAGGTTTTGATCCTAATGTCATATCCGGGCATTCCTTCCGAATCGGGGGGCTATCGGGTGCCCAGGCATGTCATCCGCAAGATGGGTCGCTGGAAATCCTCTTGTTTTGTCCGATATATCCCTAACCCACATGCAGAAATATCCAAAGCCTTCTGTCATTTGGCCATCTGAGCCTGCATGTATAATACAAATAATTTATATATATATATATATATATATATATATATATCTCCTACGCTTGTTTTTTTGCCCCCTTATAGGCCTACCCACGCGCTTGGCTAAGGGCACACCACCAGCCATTCAGGTAAGTTAACTATTGGCTTTCACTACAGTGTCTCATCTTCCAGCCACGACCACAAATAAACATTACAAGTGATGCTTATACATATGCACTGCATACATGTATATACTGCAGTTGGTCCTCGCAGAATCTGGAAGCAGGGATCTAGTGTTGCCAAAGTAAGGGCAATATTCGTTTTCGGCAGTCTGCTCCTGCTGGATGGAAGCTCTGCATGATCCTGACGTTCCAGGAGGATAGGTAAAAACTGGATTCCCTAGGCAGTTAAGATATAGGTCACAGGGATTTATTTCACTGGGGTTGAGCTGCAATACCAGATGCAGTCATGGACAGGAGTGGCGCTGCTTCTGGGACAATACAACAGATGCTTGTTCCAGTCTCCCTGAGGTCTAGTGCTGTCAGTAACCACACACCGACAAGCGCTCCTCAGGGCTGCCAACCATTTTGTTTCACATAGTCGGCCAAAAATTGTAATAGTCGGAAACACAGCATCTGTGCTGATTAGAGTAATTGTGGCGCGGTCTCAGAGATGAATGTTTCCAGAATTATTATGTTGCATGTCATCTGTTTCATTTGTATTCCCCTCGTTTTCCATTTTTTTTTTTTTCCAGAAAGGCTTTTTCCTCTAATACAAAAATAAATCTGCATTCTTTAAAAAAATAAAAAAAAGTGATATTTAGTTTGCAATTAAATGCAACGAGGCAGAATTAATAAGATTAGTGTCATAATAAGAAGGGCACTGGAGTAAAACACCAGATATTTGTTAAAAGGTGCAGGCTTCAGAATAAATGTGGTGCGTTATCTGGCAATTTTGTGCACCAGGAAAGCTACGTATGAGCTGGCATAGATTTGTACAGTAATTATGCAAGTTTTTGTCAATCTTAGAAAATATATCACTATGAGAGGTCACACCTCTTTTTCTGAGCCTCACCTACTTTTTTTTTAAACCTGGCGAGAGCAATAGAAAATAAAAGCCGCTTTTGCAAAAAATTTTGTACACCAGAAAACTGGGATACAGCCGTTGCTAAAAAAGCGTTTCAAGTCGATGTCCGAAAGTTGGACCATAAGATGGGTCATCATGGGATAAAGATAATGCTTCAATGCCCAGAAGGTCTGTACATTAGTCGTAAGTGTGGAAGAGAGAAAGACAAAAGTTATGTTAATGTCCAATGAAATCCATCACTGAGGCTGGGTTCACATTGCGTTTCCCCATCCTTTTAATGTAAATGGATGCCTCAGACTGATCCCATACATTGGCATCCGTTCACCATAGAGTTTCATTGTAAAAAAAACAAAAAAACATATACATTTTCTTTACCATTGTAAAAAAAAAAAAAAGGATAATTTCTTTTTACCGGACTCTTCAGGACACAAGAACGTGGTGTGCTGCATTTTTGTATCCTTTTTTTTTCCCGAAGCGTATACGTCAAACGGAAGCATAAACAGTGATGTGAACCCACCCTAATTGGGTCCTGAAATTCTAGATTAAAGGTATTTTTGTCATGCTCCGCTCAGTTTTCTCCCACTAGTCCCATGCCCCGCGCTCATTGGGCGCTGCCATTCTGCTCTTCTCGGCTCCTCCGTTGGGTCTTTGCATTCAGCCACCTGCCCGCCTCCTGGTCTATCATGCTGGGTCCCCTGCTGCTTCCTCATGCATGTGCTGAATTGTGCCAAGGTCCAGATGGTCAAGCAAGGTTCAGCTGACCCAGGCTTCCTGAAGGCCCTCTCCTAGAGCTTGACCAATAGGTTCATTTTGGTTCCTGCATCCCTGACCTCTGTCTGCCTATGACTTCTGCCTACCATTTTCTTATCGTATCCTGGTGTCACCCACTAATGCCTACTGATGCCAACAGAGACAGCACCTGTGGTTGTGACCTGATGATTCCATGCAGCCAAGTCCAGATCCCTGTACGGGGCTTCAGAGTGATGCCAACAGAGACAGCACCTGTGGTTGTGACCTGATGGTGCCCTGCAGCCAAGTCCAGATCCCTGTACAGGGCTTCAGAGTGATGCCAACCTGTGGTTGTGACCTGGGCCTGCTGCCAGTCCAGACTTCTTGCCTGGTTACCAGCCTGCCTGACCACTGCCATCTGACTATGATTTCTCCATGTCATTTTTGTATCACACACATATTTATATACAAGATTTCCATTGCAAACATATTAAGGACTCTGTATACCTTCGTAACCTTTTTTTGGGCAAATAGTTTACAAAATGTATACTATACTACTATATTGAAGCTTGTAAATGGATAAATGGATCTCCATGGTAACAGACTACAAACAAACCCTGTGTAGTCTGATCCTGCAGCCTGACTTCCATCTACCTCTTTTTCCACGGCCTGTAGATTATAAAGAAGAGGGGTCATTGGGAGTGGAGTAACATAGAACTGCCAGATCAGACCACACAAGTTGTGTTTACCGGCTATAACCTGGGAATCCTAGGTGGGCATACGAGCTGTATACACAAAACGGTAGGAGATTATGAGTCGAGCCTTTTTCAAAAGTTGCTTTATTATTCCTTTTAGATGCATTGAAGCAAAATTGGTTGTAAAAGTCTACAAACCCTTCAAGGTAAAGTTCATTTGCTGCAGTTTTATTCTCCTCTTGCCCCCATCCTTACAGTTCATATATGGTTTGTTTTCAGCTATTTATACACATGATGGAATCACCTATCTGTGCATCATCTCCTCCCTGCCTGGACTCGTTTTCTTTCTACATCACCCGTCCATGATGAAAGCTTTGTTCTAGGACGTGTGATGGGTCTCAGGCTGCACAGTATTATCTACTATCTTTATATAATGTTTGCTTATTGCTGGGTCACAATCGTCAGATGAAAATCTATTGTGTGAGCGAGGATCTACCTGAGCAGGAGGGGATCCTCTGCATTGTGGGGTCTGTATAGTGTCTCTCCTGCTATGAAGTAGCAAAGAAAGAGGATGAGACAATGACCCTGTACATACGATGAGTTCAGGGCACATCACAATCCGCTGGGGCCCTCTGCACAGCTGGCAGATCCATGGGCTGAATTTCACTGTTGAAATCTGCAGCAATGGCAACTTGCTATATACAGTAATATATTCTTCTCCATTCACATCTAAAGACCCTTACATAATTCAGCAATTTCTGCATCTGAGAACATGTCTGCAACCAGTCAGGTACAGGTGGCCGTACAGGTTAGATTGTTCTGCTGACAGCTATTCCTTGCAACCCCCTATACACACAAGCTTGGCCGAGTATGCATGTGTGCTTACTGGAAAAAGGGGGAAAAGCTGCTGCCAGACAGGTCTGGTGGTGGGTTATTTCCAGTGAGAGCATGCTGAAATCCATCATGCCCGATCCTTTTTTCCCTTGGCACCTGTCATGGGTAGAGAGCTGAGACACCTACAAACACATTAGGTGGTTGGCTGCTGGTCCTGCTGACATCGCTGCCTGTGTTCTCCTTGGACAGCAAATGCATTGACGCTAATGTGTTTATTCACACATCAGTGATTTTCCACTGACCACAGAGGAAGACACTATTTTGATCCGTGATGCTAAGCAAACAAGCCCATTGAAGTCTATGGGTCCATGAAAAACCACTGACACAGCACGGATGGCATCTGTTTTCGGTCTGCGGTTTTTCTGAATCATTGGCAGGATATGCTTTGGAAATAAATTTTCAGGCTAGCACGGTCTATGGAATAATGATGACTAGTGATGGACGAACATCAGCCGGGATGGTTCACGAACGCGAGTTCGCGATCAAATATGGGGCGGGCCCCATTGACTTTAATGGCAGGCGAACCTGAATAACCTTCAGCTCATATTTGCAGCCACCAAATACTTACTAGAAGTGCACAAATAGTCCCACAACATGGACAGTGACATACCAGAGGGGGATTAATGGCTAAAAGTCCCACAAAAAATATGTATTTTAATCAGGGGCCATTTTTAATGCGCCTTAAAGGGAAACTCTCAAAAATGTGGCCTGCTGGAGCCTAGAAAAAAAATATTTTAAGCCACGGGAGTAGAGGCCCCAAAAATTAGGCATTCACCTGACAGAAAAGGCCTTTTATGCCGCTGTATATACGTAAGACAAGGACCATTTTTTGTTCTGGGTGGTGGCGGATATGTGTGGGCTGGCATGAGGAAATTCAATTACACGTGGTCCTCACAGGTGTTGAATTCCTCAGAGATCCATGCCTCATTCATTTTTAGAAATGTGAGTTAGTCTACACTGTCTTGAGCTAGGGGCAAGCCAAGAGTTCCATGGCAAATTGTGCCAGCTCTGGCCACAGGTGAAGCCTGCACATCCAGTAGTCCAGGGGTTCCTCGCTTCTCAGAGAGTCCACATCAACCGTTAGCCCGATGTAGTCGGACACCTGTCGGTCCAGGCGTTCCCTGAGGCTGGATACTGAGAGCAGCTGTCGATGGGTTGGCTGCAAGAATGATCTCATATCCGAAGTGACCAACACATCTTCAAACCGCCCTCTTCTTGCAGGCGCGGTAGGATTGGTACCTGCAGCTGTTTTGCTGTGGGTGGAAATTCCTCTGCCAGTGCCCGCAACAGCAGAATGCAGCATCTCTGGCAGCAGGGCCTGGAAATGCTGCATTCTGCCAGCCCTCTGTGATGCTGGCACATGGCCGCCATTTTGTGTTTGTACCAGGGGTCTAAGTACGTTGCCACCGAGTACTGGTCCTTGCCCTTTATGCTTTTTATATGGGAATCCTTCTTCAAACACTAGAGCAAAACATCCTGGACCCCGGGGTATTTGGCAACGAATCGCTGCACAACTAAGTTCAGGACGTGTGCCATGCACGTAACGTGTGTCATTTTGCCCTGTTTCAGCGCGCTCAGCAGATTGGCACCGTTGTCGCACTCACTTTACCAACTGTCAAATTGAGTGGGGTTAGCCACTGATCTGCCTGTGACCGCAAAGCTGAAAGCAGTGCAGGATCGGTGTGGCTCTTGGCTTCCAGGCACAACAGCCGCAGCACAGCATGGCAACGTCTCACCTGGCACGTCGAATAGGTTCTGGGGAGCTTGGGGGGTGCAGCGGAAGAGGCAGTAGCAGTGGAAAAGGAGGAGTCAGCCGAGGAGGAGACGGAGGATGGAGTAGGAGGAGGAGAAGAAGGGGCCGGCCTGCATGCAATCCGTGGCGTAACAGCAAATCCACATGGGTGCCACGGGTTGCATGCTTGACGGCCGTCAGAAGGTTCATCCAATGGGCAGTAAAAGTTATGTACCTTCCCTGCCCGTGTTTGCTAGACCACGTGTCTGTGGTCAGATGTATCTTGGCACCGACACTGTGTGCCAGAGATACATTCACTTGCCGCTGAATGTGGCCATATAGTTCCAGGATGGGAGAAATATTTCTGGTGACCTTCCATTGCGGTGTGCCAATGGCCACAAATTTTCTAAAGGCCTCCGAGTCCACCTGTTTATATGGCAGTAGTTGGCAGGCTAGCAGTTTCGACAAGCCAGCAGTCAGCCGTTGGGCCAGAGAGTTATGCAGCGTCATTAACTTTTTACGCTCGAAAATTTGGGCCACAAAAGCCTGCCTTTTGCCAGATGAACGCAATGATGGCACGGTGGAAGGTGGAGTGGAGGACAAATTAGAGGAGAGAGGAGAAGAAGAAGAGGCAGGACGTGGAGTGCCAGGAATGTGGCTTTGTGGGTTCTGATGGCATTGCTCCCACTGGGCTCGGTGATGGGAGGCCAGGTGCCTTCTTAAGGCAGTCATCCCAATATATCTATATTGCCAATACCTGCTGGGACCCAAAAGACTAATGCTGTATCTCATATGGATTAATGCTGTCTTCAGTATAGACAAGTTGAATTATACTTCAAGTCTGGATCTCATTCATTCCTCAATTACTCCTACTAGCAACACTCAATTTATTGCAAGTGAGCCAGGATCCAGGAGTCCAGCCGTACCAAGGTAGGAGACACAAGGTAAGGCAACACCTTAAAGGGCCCTGAGACTGTAACCTGTGCACATTGCAATTGGGGTCACGAACAAAAACTTTTAACTATTATCTGCACCTGATTAGTCAGTGCATATTATTACGCCAGTGTGCATTAGTCCCAATACGGCTTACTGCAAAAGCACCTGAATAAACCTTGCGAGTTTCCCAGAAACTTTTTCCACTGCCAATGTCTGACATCCATCAGTCCCTACATTTTATGGCATTGACCTTATATTCAGGCTTGAGAACCAGACTAGGGCTACTTTCATACTAGCGGCAGCCTTCTCCCAGCAGGCTGTTCCGGTGGGTGAACCGCCTGCCGGATCCGTGCTACCACTAGTGCACGCGTGTCGTCGGAGGTCCTTCAGGGAGATCATGTCAAACTAATCTTATTGATTTTTTTGATTGGGTGACTAAAATAATAGATGGCGGAGGTGCAGTAGACATCGCTTATCTATCTTATTTAGTAAGGCTTTTGATACTGTCCCACATAAAAGGCTTATCAATAAAGTGCAGTCTTTGTGCTTAGGACTCCCATATTGTTGAATGGATTAGGCAGTGGCTGAGGGACAGACAACAGAGGGTTATAGTCAATGGAGTATATTCAGACCAAGGTCTTGTTACCAGCGGGGTACCTCAGGGATCTGTTCTGGGACCCATATTGTTTAATATCTTTATCAGCGACATTGCAGAAGGCCTCGATGGTAAGGTGTGTCTTTTTGCTGATGATACAAAGATTTGTAACAGGGTTGATGTTCCTGGAGGGATACACCAAATGGAAAAGGATTTAGGAAAACTAGAGGAATGGTCAAAAATCTGGCAACTAAAATTTAATGTTGATAAGTGCGAGATAATGCACCTGGGACGTAAAAACCCAAGAGCAGAATATAAAATCAGTGATACAGTCCTAACCTCAGTATCTGAGGAAAGGGATTTAGGGGTCATTATTTCAGAAGACTTAAAGGTAGGCAGACAATGTCTTAGAGCAGCGGGAAATGCTAGCAGAATGCTGGGGTGTATAGGGAGAGGCATTACCAGTGGACAGAGGGAGGCGCTCATGCCGCTCTACAGAGCACTAGTGAGACCTCATCTGGAGTATTGCGCTCAGTACTGGAGACCATATCTCCAGAAGGATATTGATACTTTGGAGAGCGTTCAGAGAAGAGCTACTAAACTGGTCCATGGATTGCAGGATAAAACTTACCAGGAAAGATGAAAGGACCTTAACATGTATAGCTTGGAAGAAAGACGAGACAGAGGGGAGATGAGAGAAACTGCTAAATACATAAAGGGAATCAACAAGGTAAAAGAGGAGAGAATATTTAAAAGAAGAAAAACTGCTACAAGAGGACATAGTTTTACATTAGAGGGGCAAAGGTTTAAAAGTGATATCAGGAAGTATTACTTTACTGAGAGAGTAGTGGATGCATGGAATAGCCTTCCTGCAGAAGTGGTAGCTGCAAATACAGCGGAGGAGTTTGAGCATGCATGGGATAGGCATAAGGCCATCCTTCATATAAGATAGGGCCGGGGGCTATCCATAGTATTCAGTATATTGGGCAGACTAGATGGGCCAAATGGTTCTTATCTGCCGACACATTCTATGTTTCTATGTTTCTATGCTCTGGCCTCATTGACTATAATGGGGGCGGGGCGATGTTGTCACCTGTCCGAACAGCCTGCCGGAGAAGGCTGCCGCTAGTGTGAAAGTACCCTTAAAGGGGTTGTCTGGGATTGAGGACATTGCTGTATGAGAACACCAAACACATACATATTACATACAGTCCTGTCATACCTTTGTAAGACTTTTCTGATGCCATGTTTTCTTGTCCTAAATTCTCTGCCGGCAGTGCCACTTTTCAAAGATTCAGTGACGTACCGGGTCCCTTTCTGCAGAGCGAAACCTCTGCTTCCGCTTCGCAGGGAGCCAGGTGACGTCACCGCCAGCCTCAGTGATTATGCAGAGCGCACTGAGGGGCGGAAACTAGGCGGCAACACATTGCGCCAAACCCCGCCCCTCTGGTCTGGTGACATCACCGGGCAGGGCGTATTCTTAGCAAGGATGGAGGGACTGAGCCAAGAGGCGCTTAGGGACGTGGCTAAGAGAGAGGAATAGTTGTGGCAGGAGGCGGCATATGAGTTAGGGGGACGGCTGCACGAAGGAAACAACGCGATGCTGCGCTGGAAGTTACCGCAAACATAAACATAAAGGTAAACAATCAGTGGCGGACTGTAGGAGCCCAGCTGAAGTGTATAAAAGCCTAAAAACATCTGGGGGGACCTTCAATCCACTATTAACAGTGATTTAACTGTTTTTTTTTTAACAATAATCTTTATCCCGTACAACCCCTTTAACTGAAGTAATGCTTTTTCTCAAGCATTTGTTACATTTGTATCTAGATTAGAAAATGTTTTAAACACTCTGACTTCAGGCTGATACAATGTTGCAAAATAACAAGACACTAATGGAATTGTTGCTTCTGCTGTGTTTAGCTCAGGCCTCTTTCACACGTTTCACACAAGCGGTTAAGGGTACTTTCACACTTGCGGCAGGGCGGATCCGACAGGAATCTATCTTCTGCTCTGTATATCTTCTGTTTGGTGTAGGCCTGACTAGCTGAGGAGGAATTTGGCTCTGGATAAGTACTCTCACAGCTATGCTCACAGGGAATGGTTCTTCCTGGAGGACTGGAGGTGGCTGCTTGCTTGTCAACCAGCTGAGGCTGATAGCTCAGGCTGGGAATGGATATCTTTGGCCTCAGCCGAGGCACGATCCTGGGTTGGGATCCCTAGGACTGGGAGCTCCTACCAACACAGCCTTCCCCTAGCAGGGGTAGCTGGTGCACTAACTAGAACTTCCTCTCCTCCCCATGAGACAGGACATGGGACCAGCCCACTTCTGCTCACAGAGGGGGAGCTAAACTGGAATGTACGATTCCAGTTTAGAAACACTAAACTGACACTAGGTTGCTGGTCACACATTGCTGCCACCTGCTGGTGTACATGGAAAACGACAGCAAATATATAAAACAGGCCTTATATAATGCATATAATAAAGGATGCGATATTAAAGTACACATGACAATACACATACACTTAACAGGCTGTAGCGGGGTAAAAGAGTTTAGTAACATAACTCTAGGATGTTACACTTTATTGCAGGCACATTGGTTGGAGTTCTATCTGGGGATACAGTTTGTGGGGATTTGCTCTGGTAGGCAGGGTAAGTGGTCGCAGTACAAAGGCGAAAACAAGTATGTAAAGCAAAACTTCAGTGTTTATTCACACTTAAGGCAAAAGTAAAACGACTCTGTACAGTCTTGGTATTAGTTCACACAATGCAAAGTCCACAGAACAAAAATATCACCTTGTTGGCCGTTTTATCCCCAGCGGTCCACAGCAGGCTTTAGGAGGCCTGTTTCACAGCGTGTGGCTCTCAGCCCTTTAGCACGGTACCATGCCTCAGATCCCAAAACAGAGACCTCTCTGCTGAGCCCAGCTGCCTATTTAAGGACAGCAAGGTGTTGTCAAAACCCGGATCGGCACTTAAAACCGAGTCTGGTGTTTGACCCCACCTGGCTGCAAATCAGCCCAGCAGCACACGCTGGGAGGAAAATACCTGTCCTTACAGAGCATACCCTTCACTGTGTCATAAGTGGGTATGGTATGCACGAATCAGAGGCACAGTATTATTTCTTTATTTTGACCTGAAATTGCAGTTGCCCCTTGGTAACCAATACACAGCGGATGGCATTGTATGACTGGTTGCTATTTACTGCTCTGACTCATCATTAGTAAATAATCACCTGCGGGAATGAAATTTGATTTGGAAGCATTTTCTCAGTTGACATAATTGAACATATCAGTAATCTCCAGCAAATCTCCTCCCGGCCCCAAGTAATCTGAACAAACCTCGATGCTGCTGAGCAAAAGTTGCAGACACTGGTAAAAACCATTGAGCGACTGTCATTGAACAAGTCAAGGTGATTAGAATATTAATCCCTGGCATCAATGTGGTGCCAAAGCCGTGATGCAATTGGGTGATGCCAGCTCGTGTCTGGGCATCGAACTTCTTGCTTATTGCCTAACCCTAGTCACATAAATCTCCAGTCACCTGACCTCTAATCTGGCAGTTACCACATATCAAATTCAAGGCAAGATAAAAGTTTGAACAGAAAACAATTAGTCACCGTCAGGTTTATAATGAAATGAAGCCAAATGCCGGATTATCCTATCTTGAGTGTTAACTCAACAAGTCAATTGTCTGCCGCTCTGATGCCTTTCAATGCCCATTATCAAAGTCATTATCTCTGCAATCAAGGGCGCAACTATCTTCTTGCACTGCAGGTTTGTAAGACATGACATGGATGAAATGAGCTCAGCTTTAATTAATGATTTGTTATTTTCGAACATACATATTCCTCTATGGAGAGAACACTACAACTCCCAACATGAGTCAACTACAGTATTGACCCATAATACAATTCTCTATATTCTGTACATTGAACTATACAGCACCCTACATGACCAGACCACATTACAATTCTGTTATGTCTATACACAGAACACTACAACTCCCTTCACTATCCAACTACTAGAAATTACCATCATACTATTATATTATACTCCATAATTAAAGCACTACAACCCCCAACATGACCCAACCACTGGACCAAAACGCACTTAAGTTATACTATACGCTAAGCCGTAAAACACTAAACTTTCTAACATGAACTGACCATGAGAACGTCTTTATCCTCTAAGGCCTCTTTCACACGGGCGTCATGGATTTGGGCCAGATAAGATGCAGGTGCGTTGCGGGAAATGCACGATTTTTCCGTCCAAGTGCAAAACATTTTAATGCGTTTTGCACGCGCGTGAGAAAAATCGGCATGTTTGGTACCCAAACGGTATCGGTGTTGTGTAGATTGTATTATTTTCCCTTATAACATGGTATAAGAGAAAATAATAGCATTCTTAATACAGAATGCATAGTAAAATAGCGCTGGAGGGGTTAATATATATTTTTTTTAACTCGCCTTAATCCACTTGTTCGCGCAGCCCGGCTTCTCTTCTGTCTTCTTTGTTCTGGACCTGGGTAAAGGACCTTTGATGACATCACTGCGCTCATCACATGGTCCATCACATGATCCATCACCATGGTGATTGATCATGTGACAGACCATGTGATGAACCACAGGTCCTTTTCCTCCTGCACAGCAAAGAAGAAGACAAAAGAGATGCTGGCTGCGCAAACAAGTGGATTAAGGTGAGTTAAATTATTTTTTATATTTTTTTAACCCCTCCGGGCTGGGGTTTTATTGTACTTAGCATTTTGTATTAAGAATGCTATTATTTTCCCTTATAACCATGTTAAAAAGGGAAAATAATAATGATCGGGTCTCCATCCTGATCGTCTCCTAGCAACCATGCGTGAAAATTGCACTGCATCTGCACTTGCTTGCGGATGCTTGCGATCTTCACGCAGCCCCATTCACTTCTATGGGGCCTGCGTTGCGTGAAAAACGCACAATATAGAGCATGCAGCGATTTTCACGCAACGCACAAGTGATGCATGAAAATCACCGCTCATGTGCACAGCCGCATAGAAATGAATGGGTCCGGATTCAGTGCGGGTGCAATGCATTCACCTCACGCATTGCACCCGCGCGGAAATCTCGCCCGTGTGAATAAGGCCTAAGAGTGCTTCCACATGTGGCGGCTTTGCTGCATTTTTTATGTGGATAGAAAATGTATGAGGCTTTTGCAACAACATACCTGGTTTGTGATGCATTTCCTTTGAGCAAAGGAAAAACACACAGCAAAACTACAATAAAGTTACATTACAAGGTCATTAAACTCTGCTGTGTGTTTTCCCTTTGCAGAAAATGCATCACATTCACAAACACAGGTATGCAAAAACCACATGCATTTTTAGTGCGTATTTTTTTTGTTGCACCAAAAATACAGCACAGACGCATCGTGTGGAAGCACCCTGAACATAAAACTCCTAACATCACTTGTTGTATAATAGCACTGTACGCTTTTGGCCTAACACAAATCTGCTAGCTGCAAACCGCCTTCTATAATTAAGTTACTTTGCATGGGAAAGCAGAGGCAAAAACCCTGGAATAAGACAGGGGAAGAGATTGAATGTTTTTGGCTGGAATCCGCTTTTTTTTTTTTATTCTCATAAACTGCTACTCCCTTTCATAGTCTGCTCTGCCTGCGGACATGTGGGTTATCAACAAGAATGAAGCTAATTATGTGATTATAAACTAGGAGAAGTTGCAATCTATATCTAATACATACATAATTCACATCACCCATAAACAATCCTGCATACAGGTCTTGAAAATGCCACACTATATTTTTATATACGCACTAATACTACTATGATACTGCGCCTATGTAGCAGAATATAACTACCATAATACTGCCCCTATGCACAACAATATAACTACTATAATACTGCTCCTGTGAACAGGAATATAACTACTTTAGTACTGCTCCTATGTACAAGAATATAACTACTATAATACTGCCTCCTATGTACAAGAATATACTACTATAATACTGCTCCTATGTACAAGACTATAACTGCTATAATACTGCTTCTATGTACAAGAATATAACTACTATAATACTGCTCCTATGTACAAGAATATAACTACTATAAAACTGCCTCCTATGTATAAGACTATAACTACTATAATACTGCCCCTATGTACAGGAATATAACGACTATAATACTGCTCCTATGTACATAAATATAACTACTATAATACTGCCTCCTATGTACAAGAATATAACTACTATAATACTGCTCCTATGTACATAAATATAACTACTATAATACTGCCTCCTATGTACAAGACTATAACTGCTATAATACTGCTTCTATGTACAAGAATATAACTACTATAATACTGCCTCCTATGTACAAGAATATAACTACTATAAAACTGCCTCCTATGTATAAGACTATAACTACTATAATACTTCTCCTATGTACAAGAATATAACGACTATAATACTGCTCCTATGTACATAAATATAACTACTATAATACTGCCTCCTATGTACAAGAATATAACTACTATAATACTGCCTCCTATGTACAAGACTATAACTACTATAATACTGCCCCTATGTAGAAGAATATAACTACTATAATACTGCTCCTATGTACAAGAATATAACTACTATAATACTGCTCCTATGTACAAGAATATAACTACTATAATAGTGCTCCTATGTACAAGAATATAATACTATAATACTGCTCCTATGTACAAGAATATAACTACTATAATACTGCCTCCTATGTACAAGAATATAACTACTATAATACTGCCTCCCATGTACAGGAATAGTGATGAGCGGCAGGTGCCATATTCGATTTCGACGAAATTCGCGAATATTCGATAGAATATTCGTTTTATATTCGTCGAAATCGAATATTCGTCATTATGCTAGTTATCGCGAATAATATGCGATTTTTTAAATTTATTTTTTTTTTTTTTTTTTTTTTTAAACTTAAAGGCTACTCTCCTATTGAAATCGCAAATGCGATTAATATAACACGAAATAATCGCATTTGCGATTTCAACGTAATTCTCAAATCCGACAGTACATTCTAGTATATGGAGACGTTACCATGGTGATGGGGACGCTCCATGAGCATGGCATATAGCAGGGATCAGCAACCTTCGGCACTCCAGCTGTGGTGCAACTACAACTCCCAGCATGCACACCTCCATGGCTGTTCTCAGGACTCCCAAAGAAGTGAATGGAGCATGCTGGGAGTCGTAGTTTGACAACAGCTGGAGTGCCGGAGGTTGCTGATCCCTGGAATATAGCATTACTAAGTAAAAATCGCAAATGCGATCATTTCGTGTTATATTAATCGCATTTGCGATTTATTTATTTTTTACTATGGTTGGCTTCAATGGTAGAATTAGCGAATATGACGAATATATTCGTTATATTCCACAAAACGAATATACGAATATATTCGTTATATTCCACAAAACGAAGATAACGAAGTATTCTGCATCTCAGTTATATCTACCTATTCATCAACTTCGCTAATTCTAGCAATCATATAGGAAAGTTTACTATAGAGACAGATAAGTATAATTCGCTATGCGATTATATTACTTTGCTTTTTTATATAAATAGATTATAATAATTATCAGGTATTATAATTATTCTATTTATATAAAAAAAAAGCAGTCATATAATCGCATAGCGAATTATACTTAGCTGTCTCTATAGTAAACTGTCCTATATGATTGCTAGAATTAGCGAAGTTGATGAATAGGTAGATATAACTGAGATGCAGAATACTTCGTTATCTTCGTTTTGTGGAATATGACGAATACATTCGTATATTCGTTTTGTGGAATATAACGAATATATTCGTCATATTCGCTAATTCTACCATTGAAGCCAACCATAGTAAAAAAAAATAAAATAAAAAAAATCGCAAATGCGATTAATATAACACGAAATAATCGCATTTGCGATTTTAACTTAGTAATGCTATATTCCATGCTCATGGGAACGTCTCCATATACTAGAATGTACTGTCGGATTTGAGAATTACGTTGAAATCGCAAATGCGATTATTTCGTGTTATATTAATCGCAATTGCGATTTCAACGTAATTCTCAAATCCGACAGTACATTCTAGTATATGGAGACGTTCCCATGGAGATGGGGACGCTCCATGAGCACGGAAGGCGGCAGAAGCGGCAACGGGCACTGACTGGAGCAGCCAGGAAGCCAGGAATCCAAAGGACAGGTAAGAACAACTTTAGGGAAGTGGGAAAGGAAAAAATATAACAATTAAAAAAAAAAAAAAAAAAAAACGAATATTCGAAAATAGCGAATTTATAGCACTATATTCGAAATATTCGCGAATTAGCGAAGTGCCGATATTCGCGAAAAAAATTCGCGATTCGAATATTCGCGCTCAACACTATACAGGAATATAATTACTATAATACTGCTCCTATGTACAAGACTATAACTACTATAATACTGCCTCCTTTGTACAAGAATATAACTACTATAATACTGCCTCCTATATACAAGAATAAAACTACTATAATACTGCTCCTATCTACAAAAATAAAACTACTATAATACTGCCTTCTAAGTGCAAGAATATAACTACTATAATACTGCCTCCTATATACAAGAATAAAACTACTATAATACTGCTCCTATGTACAAGAATATAACTACTATAATACTGCTCCTATCTACAAGAATATGACTACTATAATACTGCTGCCATGAACAAGAAAATAACTACTATAATATTTCTCCTATGTACAGGAATATGACTACTATAATACTGCTCATATGTACAAGAATACAACTACTATAATATGGTCTCCTATAGTATATGCAAGAATAAAACTACTATAATACTGCCTCCTATGTACAAGAATATGACTACTATAATACTGCTCCTATGTACAAGAATATAACTACTATAATACTGCTTCTATGTACAAGAATATAACTACTATAATACTGCCTCCTATGTACAAGAATATGACTACTATAATACTGCTCCTATGTACAAGAATATAACTACTATAATACTGCTTCTATGTACAAGAATATAACTACTATAATACTGCCTCCTATGTACAAGAATATAACTACTATAATACTGCTCCTATGTACAGGAATATAACTACTATAATACTGCTCCTATGTACAAGAATATAACTACTATAATACTGCTCCTTTGAACAAGAAAATAACTACTATAATACTGTCTTCAATTTACATGAATATAGCTACTATAATACTGCCCTCTATGTACAGGAATATAACTACTATAATACTGCTCCTATGTACAAGAATATAACTACTATAATACTGCTCCTATGTACAAGAATATAACTACTATAATACTGCCTCCTATGTACAAGAATATAACTACTATAATACTGCTCCTATGTACAAGAATATAACTACTATAATACTGCTCCTTTGTACAAGAAAATAACTACTATAATACTGCCTCCTATGTACAAGAATATAACTACTATAATACTGCTCCTATGTACAAGAATATAACTACTATAATACTGCTCCTTTGTACAAGAAAATAACTACTATAATACTGTCTTCAATTTACATGAATATAGCTACTATAGTACTGTCACCCTTGTGCAAGAATGTAATTTGTATAATACCGCTGCTGTTTTTCTTGAAGTAATCTGCTCTTAAATTTATTTTAAAGAGATTTCATTTATCCTAATTTATGTGATTAGTGTCAGTTGTTGAATTAATTTGTCTCTTTCTGTTCTGGGACATTACTTGGTGATTAATCATTGCATAAAATCAGATATTAATTAGCTTTTAATGTTTACAGTGTGACTCCTTCTTAGTGTTCAGAGCAGTCACAGCTTTGTAGGTCAGTTATGAAATGTAAGGTTTTTATTTCAGCTACGTATTTACTAGAGATGAGCGTATCGAAGCTGATGAAGTGGATGTCGTTACAAATTTAAGCAAAAATTTGATTCGCATCGAAAGCGAATTTACTCACGCTTCGTAGTAACAAATCCAATTTTTCCTAAAATGGCTGCTGCACGTGTGAGAAAGAAAGAAAGGAGGTCTGGGAAGGCGGGATCACCCATAATGCCATGCATGCAGCCAATCAGCAGCCAGTCAGCCCTGTGATGTCACAGCCCTATAAATACGGCAGCCATCTTAGATTCTGCCATTCACCAGTGTACTTAGTGCAGGGAGAGAAGTCAGCAGGCGCTAGGGACAGTAATAGAAAAATCGTTATTGTACTCCCAAAAAAAGATTTACAAGTTCAGGGAAAGATTATTCAAGGTGCAGGGAACGGACAGGGAGGAATCATCCACAGCATTTGTGTAGAACAGGGTTCAGTAGGGAGGTTACAGCCTGGGGAATAGGAACAATCCTATTACACCTTGCTGCACTGACTGGGGACCCAAATTGCCATTATACAGCTCTGTAATTCCAGCAAACCGTTCTTGTTATTGGGGTGCAAGTGCTGTGTGATACGGCCATTAACAGGGGTTATTACAAGGAAATATCTCTACGTCTTATTTGCCCTTGTGCGGTGCACTTATCTGTAGTAAAGGCTGTTGTGGGGTGTTTTAGAGCAAAAAGAAAAAATATATTTGCTGCTCAGTGGTGCAGTTATCTGTAGTAAAGGATTTTGTGGGGTGTTTTCATTTCCTTTATTTATTTGATCTAACAGTGTGTCATACAGAGAAGTGCCGCAGCAGAGTAAGGGGCCGTGGCAGCAGGGGTCACTTTGAGAGGCCTGAGCTCCCGGTGTCATCTAGAGGTTGTGTCTTGATCAGCAACCCAGCGGTTCTTGAATGGTTGACTCGGTCATCCTCTTCATCCCAAGTGACATCAAACACCCCCAGCCAAGAGTCAGTGGGTTCGTCAGACACAACCCTTAGTTGGCATGGCCCGGGAGCAGGCCCTGTGCCCTCACCTGTCCTCAACCTGCCTCTATCCTTTTCTGTTCCCTCAGCCAGAAAAGTATTATATGCTGTGGGCTCAGCTCCACTATACAGCGAGGACGAGCTACTAGAGGACAGTCAGCAGCTACTGGCCAGTCAAGACATCCGCCGCTTCCTCCACTAGGCCGGCAAGTAGTGATGAGGAGAGTGGCACGGGAGCTGGTGTTGCGAGCGGTCAGGCTCCTGACTCAGAGACCGTTGAGGAGGACATCTGTGATGTGCAGATAGTACTCGATGATGATGATGATGTAGCTGATCGCACTTGGGAGCCAGGTGACAAAGAGGCTTTATCATCATCGGGAGAAGAGGGTGTCAGCTTGCCCGTGAGGCAGCAAGTCACTAGCGTGGGTGGGAGTCAAAAGGGTTGCAGCAATGGGAGGTCGGGAGCCAAACGTGCGAGGGGTAAGCCACCCGCTTTGTGGGAGCCTACCTGCCCGGGAAGTAGCGGTGCAGGGTTTAACCACTTCAACCCCGCTAGCTAAAACCCCCTTCATGACCAGGCCACTTTTTACACTTCTGCACTACACTACTTTCACCGTTTATCGCTCGGTCATGCAACTTACCACCCAAATGAATTTTACCTCCTTTTCTTCTCACTAATAGAGCTTTCATTTGGTGGTATTTCATTGCTGCTGACATTTTTACTTTGTTTGTTATTAATCAAAATGTAACGATTTTTTTGCAAAAAAATGACATTTTTCACTTTCAGCTGTAAAATTTTGCAAAAAAAACGACATCCATATCAAAATTTTTCGCCAAATTTATTGTTCTACATGTCTTTGATAAAAAAAAAAAGTTTGGGCAAAAAAAAATGGTTTGGGTAAAAGTTATAGCGTTTACACACTATGGTACAAAAATGTGAATTTCCGCTTTTTGAAGCAGCTCTGACTTTCTGAGCACTTGTCATGTTTTCTGAGGTTCTACAATGCCCAAACAGTAGAAAACCCCCACAAATGACCCCATTTCGGAAAGTAGACACCCTAAGGTATTCGCTGATGGGCATAGTGAGTTCATAGAACTTTTTATTTTTTGTCACAAGTTAGCGGAAAATGATGATTTTTTTTTATTTATTTTTTTCCTTACAAAGTCTCATATTCCACTAACTTGCGACAAAAAATTAAAAATTCTAGGAACTCGCCATGCCTCTCACGGAATACCTTGGGGTGTCTTCTTTCTAAAATGGGGTCACTTGTGGCGTAGTTATACTGCCCTGGCAATTTAGGGGCCCATATGTGTGAGAAGTACTTTGCAATCTAAATCTGTAAAAAATGACCGGTGAAATCCGAAAGGTGCACTTTGGAATATGTGCCCCTTTGCCCACCTAGGCTGCAAAAAAGTGTCACACATCTGGTATCGCCGTACTCAGGAGAAGTTGGGGAATGTGTTTTGGGGTGTCATTTTACATATACCCATGCTGGGTGAGAAAATTATCTCGGCAAATGACAACTTTTCCCATGTTTTATACAAAGTTGGCATTTGACCAAGATATTTATCTCACCCAGCATGGGTATATGTAAAATGACACCCCAAAACACATTCCCCCCCCAACTTCTCCTGAGTACGGCGATACCACATGTGTGACACTTTTTTGCAGCCTAGATGCGCAAAGGGGCCCAAATTCCTTTTAGGAGGGCATTTTTAGACATTTGGATCCCAGACTTCTTCTCACGCTTTAGGGCCCCTAAAAAGCCAGGGCAGTATAAATACCCCACATGTGACCCCATTTTGGAAAGAAGACACCCCAAGGTATTCAATGAGGGGCATGGCGAGTTCATAGAATTTTTTTTTTTGTTGCATAAGTTAGCGGAAATTGATTCTTTTTTGTTTTTTCTCACAAAGTCTCACTTTCCGCTAACTTGGGACAAAAATTTCAATCTTTCATGGACTCAATATGCCCCTCACGGAATACCTTGGGGTGTCTTCTTTCCGAAATGGGGTCACATGTGGGGTATTTATACTGCCCTGGCTTTTTAGGGGCCCTAAAGCGTGAGAAGAAGTCTGGAATATAAATGTCTAAAAAATGTTACGCATTTGGATTCCGTGAGGGGTACGGTGAGTTCATGTGAGATTTTATTTTTTGGACACAAGTTAGTGGATTATGAGACTTTGTAAGAAAAAACAAACAAAAAAAAAAAATTCCGCTAACTTGGGCCAAAAAAATGTCTGAATGGAGCCTTACAGGGGGGGGGGGGGGTGATCAATGACAGGGGGGTGATCAATGACAGGGGGGTGATCACCCATATAGACTCCCTGATCACCCCCCTGTCATTGATCACCCCCTGTCATTGATCACCCCTCTGAAAGGCTCCATTCAGACGTCCATATGATTTTTACGGATCCACGGATCGGATCCGCAAAACACATACGGACGTCTGAATGGAGCCTTACAGGTGGGTGATCAATGACAAGGGGGTGATCAATGACAGGGAAGTGATCAGGAAGTCTATATGCGTGATCACCCCCTTGTCATTGATCACCCCCCTGTAAGGCTCCATTCAGACGTCCGTATGCGTTTTGCGGATCCGATCCATGTATCAGTGGATCCGTAAAAATCATACGGACATCTGAACGGAGCCTTACAGGGGGGTGATCAATGACAGGGGGGTGATCAATGACAGGGGGGTGATCGGGAAGTCTATATGGGTGATCACCCGCCTGTCATTTATCACCCCCCTGTAAGGCTCCATTCAGACGTCCGT
Source organism: Bufo gargarizans (assembly GCF_014858855.1). Taxonomy (NCBI): domain Eukaryota; kingdom Metazoa; phylum Chordata; class Amphibia; order Anura; family Bufonidae; genus Bufo; species Bufo gargarizans. Next base: position 32,366,284 of record NC_058087.1, read on the forward strand.
ATGCGTTTTGCGGATCCGATCCATGTATTAGTGGATCCGTAAAAATCATACGGATGTCTGAACGGAGCCTTACAGGGGGGTGATCAATGACAGGGGGGTGATCAATGACAGGGGGGTGATCAGGAAGTCTATATGCGTGATCACCCCCTTTTCATTGATCACCCCCCTGTAAGGCTCCATTCAGACGTCCGTATGCGTTTTGCGGATCCGATCCATGTATCAGTGGATCCGTAAAAATCATACGGACGTCTGAACGGAGCCTTACCGGGGGGTGATCAATGACAGGGGGGTGATCAATGACAGGGGGGTGATCAGGAAGTCTATATGCGTGATCACCCCCTTTTCATTGATCACCCCCCTGTAAGGCTCCATTCAGACGTCCGTATGCGTTTTGCGGATCCGATCCATGTATCAGTGGATCCGTAAAAATTATACGGACGTCTGAACGGAGCCTTACAGGGGGGTGATCAATGACAGGGGGGTGAACAATGACAGGTGGGTGATCAATGACAGGGGGGTGATCAGGGAGTCTATATGGGGTGATCAGTGGTTCATAAAGGGTTAATAAGTGACGGGGGGGGGGGGTGTAGTGTAGTGTTTTGTGTTACTTTACTGAGCTGCCTGTGTCCTGCGTACGGCGGTCCGGAGAAGGTTAAGGAGGCAGCGGCCATAGCAGTCAGTCACTGCGTAGTGTTGGTGGTAAAATCATCTACTCGGCAGTGTGGCAGTTTTTCTTAAGCTGCCGGAGGAGGTGAACGTAGCCATATGTAGAATCTGTGGGCAGAAGGTGAAGCATGGCCAGGGGGCCAATGTTGGCACTACCATTCTGCGTCAACATATGCAGCATCGCCATGTAGTGGCACGCACCTGGTTTCAGGCAGTCAACGCTTCACCACGCTTCAGCCGAAGGGAGCTGTCTGTCCTTCCAATCTTCTGCTGGTCCCGATGCTCCTGCTCCTCCTCATCATCACTCATTCCATCAGCAATCAATCACTGAAGCAATTTCCAGGAGACAACAGTATGCGTGCACTCATCCAACGGCGCAGAAGCTGAACGTGCTCCTGTCCAAGTTGCTGGTGCTGCAGTCCCCCCCTTTCCAAGTGGTGGACTCTGCACCTTTCAGAGAACTGATGGCTTGTGGTGAGCTGAGGTGGAGAGTCCCAAGCCGTCATTTCTTTGCCAAAAAGGCAGTACCAGCCCTGCACACACATGTAGAACCGAAGGTGGGCCAGTCCTTGAGCCTGTCGGTGTCTGCTAATGTGCATGGCAGTGCCGACGTGTGGAGCTGTAACTACGGTTAGGGACAGTACATGTTCTTTATGGCCAACTGGGTGAATGTGGTTCCTGCACAGCCACACCAGCAACTTGGCCAGGTGACGCTGCTTCCGCCTACACGTTAACACGCCGTTGGTCCAGTGACAATGTCCGCCTCTGCCTCCTTATTCTTCACCGTGTCCTCAGCCTCCACAGCATTCACAGTGCCCCTCCAGCATACCATATGTGCAGGGCACGGTGGTGTCACGCTGTTCTGTATCTCGTTTGCCTGGGCGAACAGAGTCACACAGGGGAGGAAATGTGCCATGTCAGTCAGCAAGAAATCGAATCCTTGCTTTCTCCCCGACAACTTAAAATCGGAACCATATTGACTGACAACGGGAAGAACATTGTGTGGGTGCTGCGTCAAGGAGGGCTGTTCTGGTTGTCGAGCATTTCCTGAAGTCTTTCACCCATCTGCAAGACATCCTAAAAATGACCAGGAAACTTTGCATGCATTTCAACCACTCGTGCACCGTGAAGCAAATCATCCTTGAGCTGCAGCTGCAGAATGGCGTCCCCCAACATAGGCTGATATGCAACGTTTACCCTTTGGAATTCCACCCTCCATATGTTGGACCGACTGTATGAACAGAGAAAGGCTATCGACGATTTCCTGATAATCCAAGTGGATAAGAGTACTCCCCTGTGTAACATCGATGTCAGCCAGTGGCAGCTCACGCGTGACACCTGCTGTTTGCTCAGGCCATTTAAGGAGGCCACGTTATTAGTCAGTCGCCAGGACTACGGGATGAACAACGTTATTCCACTGCTTCATGCCCTGGAACAGATGCTGCTAAATATGGCTGGGGATTGGAGACATGGCACCTAGATCTCACGGCCACATGAGGAGGGGACATTGGAGCACAAGCAATGTGTAGAGAAATGGGTGGTTTTTCTACACAGGTGACAGGAGAGGTGTCATGGCTGAGGATGGGGAAAACCCTAAGCCGTGCGATGCCACGAGATCTTAGTCGCTGCTCGGCCAGGACAACAGAATAAGGGAGCAGGTCACCTCCTAACGCATCCCTAATCCGACCCTGACTCCTAGCTGCATGAGCCTTGATGGTAGGTGGACTCATGCTCAGGAACCTCGGATCCCTACTCACCCTCTGCCGATCCCTGAACTAGGAGCTGGGTAGACCACCTGTTCCTCCTGGATGCGGAGAAACAGGAGTCTAAACTGGCCGAGCTGCAAGGGGATATAAACATAAACAGACTATGGATATGGCAGGAAAGTGAAAGACTTCCACCCCTACCTGCCACAGACACACTGACTGGATCCCTGAGCTCAAGTGCTGAAGTCCACACACAGACATAAAAGGACACAGCACACATAATCACACAGGAAGCCAGAACCATAGCTGCAATAATAACAGACACCACATACACATAAACTTAACATCACATAACAACATTTATGACCACAAGGGTGGCCCTCACTGGCAGAGGTAAATAAAAAGGAGAATGACTCCAGCTTACCATAGCTGAAGTACCCCTCAGACTTCTGAATCACAGCAGAAGCTATATAGGCCCAAGTAGCCACACCCACACAGACACACCCAGTGCTCACACACTAGGAAGGGAATTAACCCTTCTCACACCAGGGAAGGGAAGACAGCAACTTAAAGGGGAAGTACACACAACTCAAACCCCGTGCACACCAAACAGGGTATGTGCACACATATAAAGGCAGGTTGCCAGGTGCAACCGCATACATAATGTTGCCAGCAGCAACCACAGGTGAGGTAACATACTACAGCCCTCACCTGTGATTGACAATAAGATCAAACTGCAGACAACTGCATGTGGTTCCAGGAGTCACTACCATAACCATGGTCGTGACAAGAGGAGGAGCAGCCAGAGGAGCAAGAGGGAGATGAGAAAGATGAGGCAGATGACTCAGACACACCGTGGTAGTATGCAGTGGAGATGGAGGCAGGGAGTCCTTCCGAGTCACTTGCACAAATGGCCCGCTGCATGCTCAGTTGCTTGGTTAGTGACAGCCGAATTGTCACCATTCGGCAGAGTGATGACTTCTGGCTCTCCACCTTGTTGGACTCTCGCTACCGGTCCAAAATGGGGGCCTTTTTTATACCCGCTGAGAGGGAGGACAAACTGAACTACTATAGAGACATCCTTTGCAGTCAGTTGGCCGCTGCCTATCTGTGCCATCGTCCATCCTCTCGTAGGTCTGACCGGGGGGCTCTCTGCGCTCAAGTTCCACTTCCGTGGCTGCTGAGGAGTGGTGGGGTGGCAGGAGAAGTACCAGCTCCATCAGCAGCAGCCTAAGTCTAGAGTCGCTGATGAGTAGCTTTCTTCACCCGCATAGTGAAGAAACTACTCACTAGCAGCAGCAGGTAGACCTGGAGCAGGACCTGAGCCAGCAGGTGGTGGCATACTTGGACAGCACCCTGCCAACCCACATTGAAGATCTGCTGGACTACTGGGCAGCCAAATTGGATTTGTGGCTGCAAGGAGCAGAGTTTGCCCTGGAAAGGCTGTCCTGCCCCGGCCAGAAGTGTGGCATCAGAGCGGGTGTTTAGTGCAGCGGGGGCCATAGTTACCCCAAGAAGAACTCGCCTGTCCACCCAAAATGTGGAGAAACTGACCTTTATCAAGATGAATCGGGTGTGGATCAGCCAGGATTTTCTGATGCTGCCGCCACCTTCAGACTCTGTCATTGGGCCACTCTAGGGTCTCCTCATGCTGCCGACACCTCTAGACTCTGTCATTGTGTCACTCTGTGGCCTCCTCATGCTTCTGCCACCTCCAGACTCTGTCATTGGGCCATTCTGTGGCCTCTTATTGCTGCTGCCACCTTCAGACTCTGTCATTGGGCCACTCTGTGGTCTCCTCATGCTTCTGCCACCTCCAGACTCAGAGAGGGTGTTTAGTGCAGTGAGGGCCATAGTTACACCAAGAAGAACTCACCTGTCCACCCAAAATGTGGAGAAACTGACCTTTGTCAAGATGAATCAGGCGTGGATCAGCCAGGATTTCCACCCACCAATGCCTGATGCAGAAGACTAGATCATCTTCTGGCTACCTGCCTCAGCTACTATTATGATGCTGCCACCCACCTGATGCCACAGATATGATTCCAAGTGCTCCTTCTTTCACCCACCATTATCATCGGGTACTGGTATTGCCACCCACCTCCAGACTGTCAATGTGCCACTCTGTGGCCTCCTAATGCTGCTGACACCTCCAGACTCTGTCATTGGACCACTCTGTGGCCTCCTCATGATTCTGCCACCTCCAGACTCTGTCATTGGGCCACTCTGTGGTCTCCTTTGCTGCTGCCACCTCCAAACTCTGTCATTGGACCACTCTGTGTCCTCCTCATGATTCTGCCACCTCCAGACTCTGTCATTGGGCCACTCTGTGGTATCCTTTGCTGCTGCCACCTCCAAACTCTGTCATTGTGCCACTCTGTGGCCTCCTGATGCTGCCACCACCTTCAGACTCTGTCATTGTGCCACTCTGTGGCCTCTTGATGCTGCTGCCACCTCCAAACTCTGTCATTGTGCCACTCTGTGGCCTCCTGATGCTGCCACCACCTTCAGACTCTGTCATTGTGCCACTCTGTGGCCTCCTGATGCTGCTGCCACCTCCACACTCTGTCATTGTGCCACTCTGTAGTGTGGCAGGCAGAGTTTTTCTATAAAAAACAATAAACGGCGCACAACAGGGTAAAAACGTCAGACATAAATGTATTAAAAAATTCAAAAATTGGAGACTCACCTTGCTAGGTTGTGCAAAAGATAAGCACAACACTAGTGTACACTTGTTGGGGGGTGATAAACACCCAATGGTCGGATGGTCGTGCAGCCAGGGATACAAACACTTCCACATGGGGATGCTTGGGGTCCCCAGGAAGGTAAATGGATCCAAAGGATGAAGAGGATGATCCCACAGCGCAAAGAACCAGCCTTAGTTGTCAAACAGGAGACAGATTTATTCTTTGTAGCAGTAGCGTCCTGGCTGCCATGGTAACCGATCGGAGCCCCAGCGATCAAACTGGGAATCCGATCGGAACTGCCGCTCCACTGCCACCAATGATGGGGGGGTTGTTAACCAATTATTTTAATTAGGGGGGGAGAGGGGAGGCCGCACTAGCCACCAATGATTTTAATAGGGAGGGGGGGCCACACTGGCCACCAATGATTTTAATACTGGGGAGGGAGGGAGGTGGGGCCGCACTGGCCACTAATGATTTTAATACTGAGGAGGGAAGGGGGTCTGGCCCCCTGCTGCCTGGCAGCACCTGATCTCTTATAGGGGGCTGTGATCCGCACAATTAACCCCTCAGGTGCGAACACCGAACCTGAACTTTTACTGAAATGTTCGGGTTCGGGTGCCGAACACCATAAAGTTTCCTGAGGAGTTAATTGTGCGGATCACAGCCCCCTGTAAGAGACCGGTGGTGCCAGGCAGCAGGGGGCCATTATGTCCACAGTTCTCAGTATATTCTAACTTGAAGCGTCCCCATCACTATAGGAACGCCTCTGTGTTAGAATATACGGATCTGAGTTTTCACAATCAAACTCAAATCCGATGGTATATTCTAACATAGAGGCGTTCCCATGGTGATGGGGACGCTTCAAGTTAAAATATACCATCGGATTGGAGAAAACTCAGATTCGATGGTATATTAATATTACCCGAACACCGAACCTGAACTTTTACTGAAATGTTCGGGTTCGGGTGCCGAACACCATAAAGTTTGGTACGAACCCAAACTTTACAGTTCGGGTTCGCTCAACTCTACTTTTAAACCCTCTCTCCATGAGTGAAGTCACTCAGGAACAACACTTGGAAAACCTAAAATGGATTGTTCCTTTCGTGTTTACATATATCAATCCATAACCTTGTTTTACATATAATTATTTTTTTTAAACAAATAATAAAAAATAAGAACATGTGTCACATGGCAGATTTCTTATTATCCCTTTTTTTAGCATATTAATATACATCCAAATCAAATAATGCATATTCATATATGGGATCATTCAAGGGTATCACCAGAAAAGTCTGGAATGGATTATTTCTTCCATCTTAGAATATGTTAATATATAACAAACTTGGGGAGAGTCTGGTGCTTTGGCGTCGCTATATAGACAACGTCATTTTTATTTGGCAAAAATCAGAACAAGAACTAGAATCATTCATAAAATAAATTAATAATACCAATAGGAATCAACATTTTACCATAAACACAAGTAAAGAACGAATAGATTTTTTAGCTATAAAAATTCAAGGACAAAATCAACAATTAATATGTAACACATACCACAAGTCAGTTACTAAAAACTGTTATATACTTTTTTCAAGTTGCCATCTTCCAAAGTGGCTGATTAATATACCAACTGGACAATTAAGATGACTAAAACTTAATTGCACTAATCAAGACACTTTTGAAAAAGAAGCAAAATTAATGAAAAAACTATTTATAATGAAAAACTATCCCGTAGAACTGTTAGAAACATCCCTAAATAATGTTAGGGAGATGGACAGAAATAGTTTTTTTTGTAACAAGGAAGTGATAGAAAAGATAATACCTTCATACAGTATAATACTTCCATTCAATAGTCAATACAGAGGGAATTATAAAAAAACATTGGCACTATATTCTAGAAGACAAAACAATAGGACCTTTACCAACCAAAACTCCACAAGTAACTTATACTAAAGCACAAAAGTTTAAGCCTAAAAGTTGTGCCAAATTATAAAAGGACAAAAACAGAGATGACACAAAATTGGTTAAATGTGAAAGAACAAAAATAGAGGAGAGCAAATCACATCGCACATATGTCAAGGTTAGAATTGAGAAGAATCTTTGAATTCAATACATTATTACCCAAAGGACTCAATGCAGAAATTTAACTTTTTGGATTTCATTCGAGACAGGGTGGGTGCCCTTCATGGACGAGAAATCGAGGTCAGGCTGTGTTACCAGCACCTCGATCTCTCCTCCATGGGAGGCCCCCACCCCTATTCACCTGTAGAGAGAAGGAATATTTCAAGTTAATTTTCATATCTGAAATAAAGAGTGTGAACAAGAAGTTACATAGTAACACCTTAATACTGAAAAAATAATAAGAATGAAAAGAAAAACATATTTATAAGAAAAATGCACAAAAAACGCATATCTGTTTTTTGTTTTTTTTCACAATATTGACATATATTATCTAAAATTGATGTGCATCAACGCACTAAATAAAGGATAGACACTATGGTTATATATTAACATATTCTAAGATGGAAGCAATAATCCATTACAGACTTTTCTGGTGATGCCCTTGACTGATCCCATATATGAATATGCATTATCTGATTTGGATGTGTATTAATTTGCTAAATAAGTGATAAAAAGAAATCTGCCATGTGACACATATTCTTATGTTTTATTATTTGTTTTAAGAAAAGAATTATATGTAAAACAAGTTTGTGGATTGGTGTATGTAAACACGAAAGGAACAATCCATTTTAGGCTTTCCAAGTGTTGTTCCTGAGTGACTGCATTTTTTCATGCCACTGATGAAGGAACGCATAAGCTCCGAAACAGGTCTGGGAATAAACTAAATGCAATCCAGGAAGATTCTCTAAAACAACATCGAGACATATAGCCACAAAAGAGGAGACTGCTAAACTAAAGATAAAAGAAACACCAATAACACTTGTTTGAAGTAAAAGATCAATAACCCAAGATACAGCAGCCTCGGCAACTCAAGAGACAGGCGAAACCAACAACATGTGGGACGCCACCTGGGACGCCAAGTCCGGGGAAGAACCTCTGCAGCTACAGAGCTCAATACAGGAGAAGCAGTTCCCATACAAACTGCTCAACAAGGCGATAATGTAGCTACATAGTAACAATGCAAATCTATTACCGTATTTTTCACCCTATAAGACGCACTTTTTCCCCCAAAGTGGGGGGGGGGGAATTACAGTGCGTCTTATGGGGCGAATGCTGCAGTTTACAATGATACACCAACGACCATATACTGCACAGTGAGGCCGGCGGGTGTATCAGTGGGAAGGGAGGAGCGGCTGGGGTCCGGCATCAAGTTTTGAATGTCAACGGGGCCCGATGCAGTCACTGCATTCTATTGCACCAGGCCCCGCTCACTGTAGTAATCCTATCTATAACTGTAGGCATTGTTTAACAATAATCTTCAACACATCCATTAATCTTCACTTACATCCGTATCAGGCAGGAGGCCGGGCGGGCGGGCACTGGCAGTGTAACTCACTACGTCACTCGCCTGCTCCGCCCACTTTATGAATGAAGCAGGCGGCACGGGCGCGTGACGTAGTGAGTTATGCTGTCAGTGCCCGCCCGCCCGCCCGCCTCCTGCCTGATACGGACATTAGTAAGTGAAGATTAATGGATATATTGAAGATTATTGTTAAACAATGCCTACAGTTATAGATAGGATTACTACAGTGAGCGGGGCCTGGTGCAATAGAATGCAGTGACTGCACCGGGGCCCGCTGCCATTACAAAACTAGATGCCGGCCCCCACCCTCTGTATTAGGGGTCATTCACACTACACAGGGACACTGTTATGGGGGGGATCTGTGAATGACATATAGCATAAGATGCTATATATGTGTCATCCACAGATCCCCCCCATAACAGTGCCATCCACAGATGCCCCCATAACAGTGCCATCTACAAATTCCCCCATAATAGTGCCATTCACAAATGCCCCCATAATAATGCCATTCACAAATGCCCCCATAACAGTGCCATACTCAGATGCCCCCATAACAGTGCCATCCACAGATGCCCCCATAACAGTGTCATCCACAGATGCCCCCATAACAGTGCCATCCACAGATGCCCCCATAACAGTGCCATCCACAGATGCCCCCATAACAGTGCCATCCACAGATGCCCCCATAACAGTGCCATCCACAGATGCCCCCATAACAGTGTCATCCACAGATCCCCTGTAACAGTGTGTCCTCCACAGATCCTCCATAACAGTGTCAGCCACAGATTCCCCCATAACAGTGTCAGCCACAGATCCCCCATAACAGTGTCAGCCACAGATCCTCCATAATAGTGTCATCCACAGACCACCATTAGTTCAAAAACCACCAAAAGCACACCTTTTGGTTCAAAATATTTTTTTTTCTTATTTTCCTCCCTGAAAAACCTAGGTGCGTCTTATAGGGTGAAAAATACGGTATGTTTCATTTCTGAAGTCTGAACTAACATTCTATTTAAACAAAGAGGCGCAACTATTAAGCAAAAGTCTTAAGACATATTGTTATTTATTGGCACGTTTTTCCATAATTAAGTGAGATCACAAACCAACAAGACAGATTAGACACAATTGATTAGACACATAAATCATGGATTATTAAGGATGAATTAAAATCACAACCTATCAAGTCACTTTTTATCATTTTTTTCTGTTTTCTTTTTTTTTTTCTATTTTTTTACATATTATTTATCACCAACACTACTTTTTATTTTTTTGGACTTTCTTTTGTGTTCTAACAAATATATCTTTGGATTAATCATGAGAATTAAGAACTTTTGATTCTACTGTAATATATATACACAGTATACTGTCCTCTGTAGTATATATATATACACAGTATACTGTTCTCTGTAGTATATATATATATATATATATACACAGTATACTGTCCTCTGTAGTATATATACAGTATACTGTTCTCTGTAGTATATATACAGTATACTGTCCTCTGTAGTATATATATATACACAGTATACTGTTCTCTGTAGTATATATATATATATATATATATACACAGTATACTGTCCTCTGTAGTATATATACAGTATACTGTTCTCTGTAGTATATATACAGTATACTGTCCTCTGTAGTATATATACAGTATACTGTTCTCTGTAGTATATATACAGTATACTGTCCTCTGTAATATATATATATATACAGTATACTGACCTCTGTAATATATATATATATATATATATATACAGTATACTGTCCTCTGTAGTATATATACAGTATACTGTTCTCTGTAGTATATATACAGTATACTGTCCTCTGTAATATATATATATATATATATATATATATACAGTATACTGACCTCTGTAATATATATATATATATATACATACAGTATACTGTCCTCTGTAGTATATATACAGTATACTGTTCTCTGTAGTGTATATATGGGATGATCTGATGAGCCTCAGTACCAGGCACAGGCATCCTACATATGTATATACCGCTGTTCGATGTACAAAATGAAGTGGAGATGGCACTGGCTTGAACACTGTGGCCCCCTATCTGCGCTACTGGCTTCAGAGGTTGAGCCCCGCCTAATGGCCATCCCTGTAAGGGGGGGTTCACATCTGCGTTCTGGGTTCCGTTATGGCTTTTCGTTATAACATGGTTATAACGGAAAATAATGGAATTCATAAGACGTAAGTCAAAACGGAAGGCTTTAAGAGGCATTCCGTTTTGATCCTCCATAATACAAGTCTATGGGCAGTAGAACGGATCCGTGATGCAGGATTCCAGTCTTGTATAAAGGAAACGGGACGGATCCGTTTTACTGCCTATAGACTTGTATTATGATGGAATGCAAAGTGGAAGGCATTCCGTTTTGCTTTCCGTCATAATAGAAGTCTATAGGAATCATAATGAATCTGCCCCGTTTCCGTTTTGGATAACGGAGAAAAAAGTCCTGTCGACAGGACTTTGATTTCCATCTTGCATAACGGGAAACAGACGTATCCGTTATGATTCCCATAGACTTCTATTAAGGCAAATTAAAAACGGAATGCCTCTCAAAGGCTTCCGTTTTGACTTCTGTTTTATGGATTCCGTTAATTATCGTTATAACCATGTTATAACGGAAAGCTATAACGGAATTCAGAACGCAGATGTGAACCCACCCTCACTGCCACATTTGCTAGCATTAACTAATTGCAATGCAATACTGCAATGTGTGCCAAAAAAAGTTACAAAAACTTACTTCAAGTAACTGAAAACAAATAATAATTTCCCCTCCACGAACTTCACATCCGACATATAACTGATCTTACATTCCATAAAACTAATTTGCTTTCCGGCTAATTGTCTCAGGCCCTTTTCCAAATCGCTGTTTTTCATTCATTTTCACACTCGTCGGAAAATGCTCATCATTTCTGCCCTTTAGAAAAACATCTTTACAAAGTTCCTGCTTGTTATGTTTTGGCACAACAAAAGGTCAATGTTAACTTTTTCTCTAAACATAAGGCTTGCATCATCTCTCCTCCCTGGGCTCCTGTGATAGATCGTATCTTAAGATTTCACCTAGAATTGTTAAGTACTGATGTAGCAGAGCTACATTTTGTCATTTAACCCCTTCAGTAGCGAGCCACTTTATACCTTAAATCCCAGGCCGATTTTTGCAAATCTGACGTGTCACTTTTTGTGGTAATATCTTTGGAAAGCTTTTTCTTTTCCAAGCCATTCTGAAACTGTTTTCTCGTGAGACATTGTACTTCATGTTAGTGCTAAATTGAAGTCAATATGTTTTTCCTCTATTTGAGAAATGTAGAAAAAAATCACTATTTTCCAAACATGAATTTCTTTGCTTTTATGGCAAATAGTGAAACCTCACAAAATATTTATTACGTTGCATTTTCCATATGTCTACTTTATGTTGGCATCATTTTGTAAATGTCGTAAAAAAAAATTTAGGACGTTAGAAGGCTTAGAATTTTAGAAGCAATTTTTTTAATTTTCAACAAAATTTTCAAAACCATTTTTTCAATTCAGTTATAAAGTGGAAACCACCCCATAAATTACCCCATTTTAAAAACTAAACCCGCCAAATTATTCAAAACTGATGTTACAAATTTTGTTAACTTTTGAGGTGTACCACAAGATTTAAAGGAAAATGGAGGTGAAATTTCAAAATTTTATTTTTTGTAGATTTTTTTCTTGCAACACAGCAAGGGTTAACAGCAAAATAAATGTCAATTTACATTACTCTATTTCTTCAGTTTACAGAAATACCCCATATGTGGTGGTAAAATGCTGTAGGGGCACATGGCATCTGCCATATGGTTTTTAGAGGCAGATTTTACTATAATGGTTTTTGGGCACCATTTTGTATTTTAAGAGACCCTGATTTACCTCTACAATGGAAACCCTCAAAAAGTGACCCCATCTTGCAAACTACACGCCTCAAACAATATATTAAGGGGGTACTGAGCACTTTGACCCCATAAATGTTTTATGGAATTTGGAAACACTTGAAAAAAAAACACTGTGAAAATGAAAAGTTTCATTTCTTCCAATAAAATGTTGCTTTAGCCTCTAATTTTTTTTTCTACAAGGGGTAACAGAAAAAAAAAAAAAACATAATTTGTTACCCATTGTCTCCTGAATACGGCAACACCCCATATATAGTGGTAAACTGCTGGGGGTGCACATGGTAGGACTCAGAAGGAAGGAGCACCATTTGGCTTTTGCAGCTCAGAGTTTGATGGATTAGTTTACAGGTGTCATTGATTTTTATTTTCAGTCATTGAGTCATTGTCTTAGGTGCGGGTTCAGTTTTTGCGGGATGAGGTGACATTTTGATTGGTGCCTTTTTGGGGTATAGGTGACTTTTTGATCACTTGGTATTACACTTTTTGTGAGGCAAGGTGACAAAAAATGGCTGCTTTGGCAGGTTTGTTTGTATTTTTTTACAGTATTTATCTGAAGGGGCATATCATGTGATATTTTTATAGAACAGATTGTTAAGGACAGGGCAATACCTAATATTTCTATGATTTTTGTTAAGTTTTACACAGTAAAAGCATTTTTCAATAGCATAATTTTTTTTGTGTTGCCATGTTTTGAGAGACCTTTTTTTTATGGTGTCTTAGGTAGAATCTCATTTGTTGTTTGATTGGTACCTTTTTGGAGTACATACGACTTTTTGATCACTTGGTAGTACACCCTTTGTGAAGCAAGGTAATAATATAATTTTTTTTTTACAGCGTTCACCTGACAGGGTATATCATGGGATATTTTTATAGAGCAGGTTGTTACGGATGCGGCGATACCTAACATGTTTATTAGTTTTATTTTTGTTAAGTTTTACACAGTAAAAGCATATTTGAGCAGAATAAAATCTTGTTATTGTGCTGCCATATTTTTTTTATCTTTTTGGGTGATTGTCTTAGGTAGGATCTCATTTTTTTGCAGGATGAGATGATTGATTGGTACCATTTTGAAGTACATGAGACTTTTTGGTCGCTTGGTATTACACTTTTGTGAGGGAAGGTGACCAGAAAATGGCTATTTTGGCACCATGAGTGGATCACATGATATTTTTATAGAGCCGGTTAATATGAACATGGTGATACCTAATTTGTCTACTTTTATTCTTTTTCCTATTTTTGAAAAAAAATTATGACTTAATTTTGGGAAAAAGACACCTTTTAAACTTTAAACAATTTTTTTTAAACTTCTTTTAAAATTTATTTTCTGTCCCACTATGGGACTTTAACTTTTAGGGGTCTGATCCCCTGTACAATGTATTACGCTACATCTGTATTGTAATGCATTAGCTGTAAGTTTATTACACAGTGTAATACACTTGTGAGATGAGTAAACAGCACTCATTGTCTGGACATTGTTTTTGTGTAAATGAATGAGTTAAATTATTTGGACTGACATTTTACTGTGTGGCCAAAAGAGGCCACTGTTTCCTAAACCTAGCTAAAAAGGACGGCATTTCTAAATTTATGTGATGTTGAAAACTCTCAGGGGGTGGAGTTACAAAGCCTGGAGAGGAAGGCAGCGCTAGAGGGGTTAAAAAAATATAAAAAATAATTTAACTCACCTTAGTCCACTTGATCGCGAAGCCGGCATCTCCTTGTGTCTCCTCTGCGCTGAACAGGACCTGGGGTGAGCTGCTGCATTAAATACCGGTTAAGGACCTTTGATGACGTCACTCCGGTCATCACATGATACGTCACATGATCTTTTACCATGGTGATTCACCATGGCAAAAGACCATGTGATGACCGGAGTGACGTCATCAAAGGTCCTTAACCGGTATTTAATGCAGTAGCTCACCCCAGGTCCTGTTCAGCGCAGAGGAGACACAAGGAGATGCCGGCTTCGCGATCAAGTGGACTAAGGTGAGTTAAATTATTTTTTATTTTTTTTAACCCCTCTAGCGCTGTTTTACTATGCATTCTGTATTCAGAATGCTATTATTTTCCCTTATAACCATGTTATAAGGGAAAATAATACAATCTTCAGAACATCAAGCATGACAATGTTTTGCACTCACGTGGAAAAATCGCGCATTTTCCCGCAACGCACCCGGCTCTTATCCGGGCAAAAAAACTGACGCCCGTGTGAAAGAGGCCTTAGGGTGAACTTGGAAGAGGCATCTAGGAGAATCCATCGACATCCAAGCGTGACAGCATCCTCCAGGGACCAGAGCTGCAGCCAAGGGGAGCTGATCGTGTCCATTACCCTGATCTTGTCCAGAGGAAGGGGAACTGCTGCCTGGAACTAAAATGGGAACTGAGGAGTAAAGCCACAGACACTGCGGTACTGCAGGCTGGTTGGAGAAACCCTTGTTCCATCCACAGTCACCAGCTTACACAAAGCAGACCCAGGTCGATAACACTAATTGTGCACACATCTCATACAGTTTTGGCACCCAGGATCCTAAAGACTGAGACCAGGCCTGTATTTAGTTATAGAAGAAAAATTAAAGAAATGCTCCAGCACCACACCACAGGTGGTGCTGGAGCATTTCTTTCATTTTTCTTCTATTCCTAAAGGACTGGCTTGAGTCCGCTCCGTGCACCGCCGTGCAGGACGATGAGGTGAGCTGGCTATAACCCTTTCTGTACCATACTGTATTTAGTTAGGTTTGCTGTTTGTGTGAGGCCACATTCAAAGTGTCAGTTCACACCTGAGATCTGATAAGTGTCACAACTAATTTAAGCCAAACTGGTGTATTCAGGAGAAACACTATAGGCACTTGCAGTTTAACCAGTTTTTTTGGGAGGGAATTATTATAGCATGGAATAAGATTGTAAGCTGTTGTGCTGTACCGCAGGCTAGCCCGCATTACGCACTCTGTACAGCACAAGATTCTCAGCCTCCTGGCTAGGTGTATGTAAATTTATTTGTGTCTTACCAGCATCTGTGGTTGCGTTCATGACCACGTTAAAGTAAAAATAAAAAATAAACGGTTGTGGCAAAACTGAGTGTATGAGTTGCTTTCCTCGTTTGTAACGTTGCTGTATACTGGGGAGCCCATTCTGCTACACGGCTTACACACTTACAGCCTGCCAGGGTGCTCGGTCTCACAGGCTTACATGGAAGGCGGCACGATGCCTGTGGAAGGCATCAGGCTGCCTTCCCAGCCATTGGGTCCCGATCACCGCAGTGCGAGTAACCTATGGGCACGGGGACCCGACAAGGATATCGCACATGGCAAGGTTAGCGCTGACCATGGCACAGCTAGGGTTAATGTGCCAGGGGGCCGGCTATCAGTGACTGACGGACCCCTGCTCCTAATCAGCCCGCCATAGCTGTACAGCGCTGGTATCCTACGGGTTTGACTCTATCGTCATCAAATTTAAAATAGAACATATTTGTGGTCAACCTTGATTATTTCTTTCAAGTTTTCGCTTGTTTCAGTTTATTATTATGCTTTTTATGTTCTGAAAACCATGAACAAGCTTCTCCTGATGGATATATTTGTGTTTTCTTTTTCAATTATAAGCCCACAATATATTCACATCAATATACCACTGTGTAACATAGTAACTAGTGTTGAGCGAATCAAAGTATCCAAAGTAGACTTCGATCCGAATTTCAGGGAAAATTAGATTCGCCACAAAGCCAAATTTCCCGGTAAAAAAATAAAATCATACTCATCTCACCTATTTGAGGGCAAGAGGCCGCATTGGCCGCAGATGCCGTCTTGATTGAAGATCCCATGCAAGATCTCGTGCATGGTGATATGTGACGTCACCACACTGGCCAGTGTGATGACATCATCATGCAGCGCGCAAGATTTTGTGCAGAATCTACAATCAAATTGGCCGCTGCGGCAGCCTCTTCGTGCTCAAATGGATAAGGTGAATATATTTTTTAACTGATTATACCCTGAAAGCCCTTATTTTTCATCTCAACTGCTGTGAACAGCGATGAATCTGAGGGCTTCAATGACAGGGGTGGCGCAATCTCCGTTCCCCGGCATTACGCCCGTTACTTACAAAGAAATGTGCTTCATTATGAAATAATTTGTCACAAAGCGAATTTCTTTGTGAAATTCGTCAAAGCATCCGAATCAAATTTTTGTAAAGTTCGCTAGTAACATAGTATATAAGGCTGAAAAAAAAAAACTCTGTCCATCCAGTTCGGCCTGATATCCTGCAAGTTGTTCCAGAGAAAAAAAATAACCTGTGAGGTAGAAGCCAATTTTACCCACTTTAGGGGAAAAATTTTCCTTCCGGACTCCAATCAGGCATCAGAATAACTCCCTGGATCAGCGACCCCTCTCTAGTAGCTATAGCCTGTAATATTATTACGCTCCAGAAATACATCCAGGCCCCTCTTGAATTCTTTTATTGTACTCACCATCACCCCCTCCTCAGGCAGAGAGCTCCATAGTCTCACTGCTCTTACCGTAAAGAATCCTCTTCTATGTCTGTGTACAAACCTTCTTTCCTCCAGACGCAAAGGATGTCCCCTTGTCACAGTCCTGGGGATAAATAGATGATGGGAGTGATCTCTGTACTGACCCCTGATATATTTATACATAGTTATTAGATCTCCCCTGAGTCGTCTTTTTTATAAAGAAAACAACCCTAATTTTAAAAAAAAATCTTGCAGGGTACTGTAGTCCTCCCATTCCAGTTATTACTTTAGTTGCCCTCCTCTGGACCCTCTCCAGCTCTGCTATGTCTGTCTTGTTCACAGGAGCCCAGAACTGTACACAGTCCTCCATGTGTGGTCTGACCAGTGATTTGTAAAGTGGTAGGACTATGTTCTCATCACCGGCATCTATGCCCCTTTTGATGCAACCCATTATCTTATTGGCCTTGGCAGCAGCTGCCTGACACTGGTTTCTACAGGTTAGTTTGCTGTTCACTAAAAGTCCTTTTCCATGTCAGTGTTACCCAGTGTTTTACCATTTGGTATGTACTGGTGACTTGCATTATTCCTTCCCATGTGCATAACCTTACATTTGTCAGTGTTAAACCTCATCTGCCACTTCTCTGCCCAAGCCTCCAGTCTATCCAGATCCAGTATACTGTCCTCTGTAGTATATATATACAGTATACTGTCCTCTGTAGTATGTACACAGTTTCCTGTCCTCTGTAGTATTCATACAATGTACTGTCCTCTGTAGTATAAATACAGTATACTGTCCTTCGGTAGTATATATACACAGTATAGTGTCCCCTGTAGTATATATACAGTATACTTTCCTCAGTAGTATATATACAGTATACTGTCCTCTGTAGTATATATACACAGTATACTGTCCTCTGTAGTATATATACAGTATACTGTCCTCGGTAGTATATATACACAGTATAGTGTCCCCTGTAGTATATATACAGTATACTTTCCTCAGTAGTATATATACAGTATACTGTCCTCTGTAGTATATATACACAGTATACTGTCCTCTGTAGTATATATACAGTATACTGTCCTCAGTGGTATATATACAGTATACTGCCCTCTGTAGTATATATACAGTATACTATCCTCTTCCGTGCTAATTACTTTACACAGTTTAGTACGTATAAAAAGGGGTTAGGGTCCGCTCTGCAATAAAGGAAACCTTAGGGGTAACACAAAAATTCACTGGTTCTTTTATGCTGCTTCCTCCAATCTCCTCCTTATCCTTCCTCCTTCGCAGCTTCTCTGAGCCAATGCGTGGTAGTGGGTATGCTTCTCACACCTTCAGGGTTTATTCACACATCCGCAATTTCGTTCCGCATTTTGCGGTACGGAATTGTGGACCCATTCATTTCTATGGGGCAGCACGATGTGCTGCCTTGACACGGAATTGCGGACACCTTCAGATATATACTTTTTACCATTTATATAATTGCAGAACATTTTAGGGTTAGTTTTATTTTACTCTTTGGCAATTAGTATCTCGGTTTTTAGACTGCTTTCACACTTGCGCTAGGTGCAGATCCGTCTGGTATCTGCACAGACGGATCCGCACCTATAAATGCAAACAATGGTATCCGTTCAGTGCGAATCCGTCTGCATAACATCTTTTTCAGATCTGAGTTTTCAAGATCCGAAAACTCAGTTCCGACAATATATTCTAACACAGAGGCGTTCCCATGGTGACGGGGACGCTTCAAGTTAGAATATACTAAGAACTGTGTACATAACTGCCCCCTGCTGCCTGGCACCACCCGATCTCTTACAGGGGACTGTGATCTGCACAATTAACCCCTCAGGTGGCCAGTGCGGCCCCCCCTCCCCAGTATTAAAAGCATTGGTGGCCAGTGTGGCCCCCCTCCCTCCCCAGTATTAAAAGCATTGGTGGCCAGTGTGGCCCCCCTCCCTCCCCAGTATTAAAAGCATTGGTGGCCAGTGTGGCCCCCCTCCCTCCCCAGTATTAAAAGCATTGGTGGCCAGTGTGGCCCCCCCTCCCTCCCCAGTATTAAAAGCATTGGTGGCAGTGGCCACAGGTTAACAACCCCCCTCCCCCCTCATCATTGGTGGCAGCAGAGCAGCATTTCCGATCGGAGTCCCAGTTTAATCGCTGGGTCTCCGATCGGTTACCATGGCAGCCTGGACGCTACTGCAGTCCTGGCTGCCATGGTTACTTAGCTTATACTTACCTGCGCTGTCTGTGGCCGGCGCTCCTCCTACTGGTAAGTGACAGGTCTGTATGATGCGCCACACAAACCTGTCACTTACCAGTAGGAGGAGCGCCAGCCGCCGAGCAGACAGCGCAGGTAAGTATAAGCTAAGTAACCATTGCAGCCAGGACTGGCCACCAATGCTTATAATACTGGGGAGGGAGGGGGGGCGCACTGGCCACCAATGCTTTTAATACTGGGGGGGCGCACTGGCCACCAATGCTTTTAATACTGGGGAGGGAGGGGGGTCTGGCCCCTGCTGCCTGGCAGCACCCGATCAAGGGGCTGAGATCCGCACAATTAACTACTCAGGTGCAGCACCTGAGGGGTTAATTGTGCGGATCACAGCCTCCTGTAAGAGATCGGATGCTGCCAGGCAGCAGGGGGCAGTCATGTCCACAGTTCTTAGTATATTCTAACTTGAAGCGTCCCCATCACCATGGGAACACCTCTGTGTAAGAATATACTGTCGGATCTGAGTTTTCACGATCTAACTCAAATCCGATGGTATATTCTAACATAGAGGCGTTCCCATGGTGATGGGGACGCTTCAAGTTAAAATATACCATCGGATTGGAGAAAACTTCGATCCGATGGTATATTAATAGGGACTCCTGACTTTACATTGGGGGACGGATCCGTTTGCAATTGCACCATATTGTGTCAACGTCAAACGGATCCGTCCCCATTGACTGCATTGTAAGTCAGGGCGGATCCGTTTGGCTCCGCACGGCCAGACGGACACCAAAACGCTGCAAGCAGCATTTTGGTGTCCGCCTCCAGAGCAGAATGGAGGTAGAACGGAGCCAAACTGATGCATTTAAACGGATCTCACAAGCGGAACCCCAAACGCAAGTGTGAAAGTAGCTTTAGTTTGGCTGCTTTAATTTGTCTTTTACATATTCTATTTGTTTCCTTATAGTTTTTCAATGCTTTCTCGCTACGCTCCTGTTTTAATGATTTAAATGTTTTCTTGTCATTTATTGCTTTCTTTACAATTATATTTATCCACATAGTTTTTTTCTTGTTCTTTACCCTTTTATTCCCATAAGGTATGTACCTCTCACAATTAGATTTTAGGATGCTTTTAAAAATATCCCACGTTGTGGCTGTATTTTTATTTTTGAGGACTTTGTCAGTTACTGAGGCCAATGGCCTCTCTTAGCGGGTCACATTTAGCTTTTTTGAAGTTTGGTATTTTTGTTCCTCCTTGAAGAAACGCTCTTTTAAATGACAATTGGAAGGTTAATATTTTATGGTCAATATTTGCCAGGTGTCCCCCGACCTGCACGTCTGTTGTTCTGTCAGGTCTATTGGTTAATACTAAGTCCAGTACGGCCGTCCCTCTAGTCGGGTCCTGAACAGTTGGGAAAGGTAATTGTCTTTGGTTATTGCCAAGAACCTGTTTCCTTTATGAGATGTACAGGTTTTAGTTTCCCAGTCTATATCCAGGTAGTTAAAGTCCCCCATAATAACGACCTTATGATTTGCCGACTCGTCTATTTAGTTTAGTAGTAGATTTTCTGTTGACTCTGGTATAATAAACTCTGATTAGTATTTAATTATAGTTTTTTCCTCCATGTATTTCTACCCAGATTGACTCCACATGTTCATGTCCCTCTGCACAGTCTCACTCTATCCAATCAGTGCTGCCATTGTCAGATTGTGCAGGTACACCCCCCCACCCCCAACATGTTACCTCCCCTCTGTACCCTTACTGCAGACTGCTAGGAATTCATTCATAACTTCTATCAGGAATAATAAAAGAATGGCACAACATACAGACATAACAATAGATATTCCAGAATTGATTTTACATGTGGAATGCATGAAGCTATTAAAATAGGCATGTCAGGAGAGGTGGCAGGTCCTCTTTAAGTTTTGTCTTAAAGGAAATGTATCACCAAAAATGTTGAAGTCTTCCCTTCCTGGTCGACTTAGATAATGATACAGGTACTTCCTGGAGAGTGCTCTTTACTTGGGTGCATGTTGTGAAGGGGTTTTATTTCACCATGGAAAAGATTCTGCGATTATCCACCACTGTTGGCTTATTTGGACGTCCAGGCCTTTTTGAGTTCCTGAGCTCACCATCGTGATTTTTATAATACCAGAATGCACCAAACTGTTGATTTGGCCTCTCCTCATACTTCCGCTATCTCTCTGATGGAATTCTTGTTTTTTTCAAATGATGGTCTGTTTCACGTCCATTGAGAGTTCCTTTGACTGCATGTTGGGTTCAAAGCAACAGTATCCAAATGCAAAGGTCACACCTAGAATCTACTCCAGGTCTTTTACCTGCTTAATTGATGATGGATTAACAAGGGAATAGCTCATGCAGTCCATTAAATAACTTTTGAGAAAATTGTTTAATTACCTTTTGCCCCTTGAAAAAGAGGCAGCTACATATTAAAGAGTTGTTATTCCTAAACACTTCCTCCAATTACAATGTGAATACCATAAAATAAATACTAAGAGTCGTGATTATGATATAAAAAGAAAATCAGGTGTACATAATGTGTTCAATAAAAACTAATAAAAATCAGTTGAGCAGTCTCACATGGGGCCGGTGATATGCAGGACCCAGTCGGCATCAGGAAGTGCGGTCTGCGCAATCGCCACAAGTCTGCCCTCTAGCGAGAGACAGGATTAGCTTTATGAGCATAGGAGACCACAATGAAGATGGCCACGGCTTCAGAGAAGCCCATAGCGCAAGCACCTGCCCAAAATGTGCAGGTACGCCCCCTGGGAGAATCTATAGCCATGAATACATTATATATAAACCAAATCAGCCCCAAATTGTCAGCGCCTGTATATGTACTGCACAAAGGCCCAGTTTTGGATTAAACAAGGTGTACTTATGAGCCACCATAGCCACCTGTATTCAAGGTTCAGGAAGGAATCGCCGTCCTCATAAATATGCCAGTGGCGACCCCACCATCACCATGACAACCATAGGCGGCCTCAAGGGAAACGGTCTATATTAAAACAAGGGGATAGAGTGTCCTCTCAGGGATTTCCCCAAAGGGAGGGCACAACACCCAATTAGGAGAGAGAATCTGGTGTCACATTTGTGGGACCCAGAGTCCCAGATCCCAGTCCTGGAAAAAAACACATGTACATAATAACGTATGGCAAATGTTGGGCACAGAATAAAGAATATATAACTACTGGGTCATCGTTCCATGAGTCGGGACCTCCCATGTCCCATATAGTGTTGAGCGTGAATATTCGAATATCAAATTTTTTGGGCGAATATCAGCACTTCGCTAATTCGCAAATATTTCGAATATAGTGCTGTAAATTCGATATTTCAAATATTATTATTATTATTATTTTTTTATTGTTATATTTTTTTCTTTCCCACTTCCCTAAACTTGTTCTTACCTGTCCTTAGGATTCCTGGATGCCTGGCTGCTCCAGTCAGTGCCCGTTTCCGCTTCTGCCGACCTCCGTGCTCATGGAGCATCCCCATCACCATGGGAACGTCTCCATATACTAGAATGTACTGTCGGATTTGAGAATTACGTTGAAATCGCAATTCGATTAATTCAAGTTATAATAATCGAATTGCGATTTCAACTTGGACCTGGTTTACTATGGTTGGCTTGGTAGAATTAGCGAATGTATTCGTCATATTCCACAAAACGAAGATAACGAAGTATTCTCCATCTTCGTTTTAGCTACCTATTCGTCAACTTCTCTAATTCTAGCAATCAGGAAAGTTTACTATAGAGACAGCTAAGTTTAATTCGCTATGCGATTATATTACTTTTGTTTTTTTTTAAAATAAATAGAATAATTATAATACTATTTATAAAAAAAAGCTAAGTAATATAATCGTCATATTCGTTAATTCTAGATATCAAACCAATAGGAAAGTAGCCTTAAGTTACAATCGCAATACGCAATTATTTAAATCGCATATTAATTGCGAAAACTATAAAAATGATGAATATTCGATTTTGACGAATATGAAACGAATATTCTAGCGAATATTCGCAAATTTAGTCTAAATCAAATATGGCACCTCCCGCTCATCACTAGTCCCAAGTCGGAAAATCATGTCCCCAAAATATTCAACAACAAAAAATATCACAATTACTGTGGTCTCCTATATAAATAACATGATACATAGACATATGGAAAACTCTTAACAGATAGCCTGTATGGTCCTGTAGGCCGTCATCCAGTGTGACTGTCCATCAAATTCATCTCTTCAATAAGTTCCTATATGGGGGACAAAAGAACAACAAATTAGAATACAGCACATGTCTGAACCCATACAAATGGGACTTGGAAAGAATCAGAAATGTAGAAAGATGTGACAAAAATCTCAATTAGAAAACTTTGAATTCCACATTCAGGCCTCTAGGTTTTAGGGTCTTTAATGTAAAAATCCAATAGAGTTCCCTTTTCTTAAGTATGCCTGTCCTATATCCACCATGTCTTAATATGGGTACTTGTTCTAAAATCCTAAACCGTAGATCTCTTTCTGAGTGTTTAGCCTTCCTAATAGAGTATCTATGTTGGTTTAGCCGGGTTTTTAAATCCCAAGTGGTCTCCCCAACATATAATATAGGTTACAAGGACAAGAAAGTAAGTACACTACAAATGTAGAGTCACATGTTAGGAACTGGTGGATTTTTACCATTTTACCAAAGGAGGGATTTATAAAAGAGTCCCCCCCCCCCCCCCCCCGCAACATCAAAGAGCAATTCGCACAGTTGTGGCACGGATAACAGCCCTTGCAAGTGGAACCAAAACACGTGCCACAACTTACTTTAGAAAAACTGACATCTGATTTAACCAGTCTATCCCCCGAATTACAGTTTCTCTGCTAGGAACAGAGAAGAGGGGTCTTAAATTCCTCTATGTTCTAAAAATTACTGGTTAATATCTTCCAGTGTTTTCTCAAAATAGATAAAATTTGTGGACTTTCTACACTATAAGCTGACACAAATGGAATTCTTGGAAGAGGACTTTAATTGGATCTTTTTTAATCTCACTCTTATCTACAGCTTAAATTTTGGATACACATTTCGATATAAATTTTTTGGGGTAACCCCTTGAGCAAAATTTATTGCCCATTTCTGATAATCTAGTGTCCAAAAGGGATTCATCCTGAACTATCCTTTTCACCCGCAGCAGTTGACTGAATGGAAGGGATTTTATCATAGGGTGTGGATGATGACTCTCATACCTTAATAAAGTATTCTTGTCAGTTAATTTCACATATAGATCAGTGTTAAGAGAGTGATCGTGAATATTAATCTCTGTATCAAGAAACTGGATCCTATCTTCTGAATAGGTCAAAGTAAATTTGACACTAGGGTCAATGGAGTTTAAGTAGGAGTGGAACGCCATGAGGTCCTCTGCGGTGCCCACCCACTCCGAAAAAATATCGTCTATGTAACGCCACCACCCCAGAACTCGGCTGAAGTGGTGGTTCACATAGACGAAGGTCTCCTCAAGATGTGACATGTATATATTAGCATAAGTGGGCGCCACATTGGACCCCATGGCGGTCCCCCGCATCTGAATAAAGTAATCATCCTGAAATAAAAAATAATTCCTTGTGAGGATAAATCTCAACAACGTGACAATAAAGTCTCTACATTCCAAAGTGTCTTTAGTTTTTACAAGGCAATGTTGCACATCCTGGAGGCCCAGCTCATGTTCAATGGAGGTATATAAACTGGTTACATCGAATGCTGCCAAAATAGCACCATTCGGAATTTCCAAATTATTGATCTTTAGGAGAAAATCACTTGTATCTCTAATGTAGGATCTGGCTGAGGTGGCAAAGGAACGTAAAATCTTGTCCAGAAAAATTGCAACATTACAAAACAGTGAACTTCTGCCTGAGACTATGGGGCATCCAGGCGGAGCTGTCAAAGACTTGTGTATCTTAGGGATGGTATATAATATTGGTGTAACAGGTTTGTCACAGTATAGAAAGGAAAACTGTTTATCATCTATAATACCGCCATCCCTGGCGTGATTCAATATATCTTTTAATTCCCTGAGCAACACAAACTTAGGATCATTTTGAACTCTCTGATACACCTTGGTATCACTCAATTGAGACCTAATCTCTTCCACATAATATCTGGTGTCCATGATCTCAACCCCACCACCCTTATCAGCAGATTTGATGGTGAGATTGTGATCTGAAGCCAGATCCCCTAGTGCACATATCTCTTCAGTAGACATATTAGCAAATTCCAATGGTTTATTGGTCACACTTTGTCTAGGTTTTTCAATATCCCTTTTGACTGCAATACTGAAGGTCTCCATAGCAGGATGATTGATAACAGGACAGTAGAGCAGAGCTGAAACGTTGCTGCTAGATGAGTTAATAAACCATTCACTATATTTTCACTGAACTGTTGGAGTGCTGTCTTCTTTTACTTAATATATTCAAGTGGACCTTGGACGCCAGTCTTTGAAGGGATGGCACCTTCTGGTTTCTATGTGCTGCTCTTTATTTTTTCATTTTTGTATCTGGACCTGAAGAGGTTAGCACCTGAAGCATGGAGTATTCACCAGGAACCCTGATGTTTTTTCCTATACGAAAACAGATGAGGATCGCATATTACAAAATACGGTGAGAGATGTAACTTTTTTATCTACACTTTCTATCACTGATATCAAGAAAAAATATGAGAATGAATCAAAACGTCTAATTAATTTAGAATTGTATTTATTTTCTTTGAGTGAATACCATCACCTCCATAGAATACCTAGAGGTATACGCTCCCATTTGAGACCGGATTTGTTTTTCAACATTGCAAATTTTTTAGCAAGATTTATTCAAATTTCCAATAAATACACTTTTGGTATTATTTTATTAAATGTGGCGTTTTTACCAAAAGAAGTACTATTCGTACAAGCTAATATCAAGGACATTATACAGAAATTGCAAAACATACTTTCTACAGAAGACTTTGACACGTATATATGTCTACCTGTGCTTCTCATTTTGCTAAGTTTAAAAGTGATCTACAGACCAAGAAACGACGATATGGACGATTATACAACTGGTTTTGTCTATAACTGGCAAGTTGATCTTAGAAGAAATCGGAACACAAGTGGGTAGAGAAATGGCTCGACCATCACAGCTGGTTCCAGAAAATAGCAAAGTCGTAGTCCTAGAGAGAAGACCTTCACCAAAGATGAATCAAGCTCTGCAGCTACAACAAGTTCTTATTTAGGAATAAGCCCGATTTAACAGAACCCAACGGGGTGGCAGACGGCAATGTAAATGGAGGAAGAGGGAGAAATCCCAAGGGTCAGAAAGTAAAGACTCTGAGACGGAAGACATAGTGGTTAGTGATGGACGAACATCGGCCAGTACGGTTCCTGAACGCGATCGCTCGAACGCGATCAAATGTTCGCGAACCACAAGTTCGTGGCTGGCCCCATTCACTTTAATGGCAGGCGAACCTGAAAAACCTTCAGCTCATATTTGCAGCAACCAAATACTTAGTAGAAGTGCACAAATAGTCCCACAACATGGACAGTGACATACTAGAGGGGGATCAATGACAAAAGTTCCAATAAAAAATATGTATTTTAATCAGGGGACATATTTTAATCAGGGGACATTTTTATGCATCTTAGGCTACTTTCACACTCGCGTTTCGGCTTTCCGTTTGTGAGATCTGTCATGGGCTCTCACAAGCGGTCCAAAACGGATCAGTTTTGCCCTAATGCATTCTGAATGGAAAAGGATCCACTCAGAATGCATCAGTTTGCCTCCGATCAGTCTCCATTCCGCTTTGGAGGTGGACACCAAAACGCTGCCTGCAGCATTTTGCTGTCTGCTTGACGAAACTGAGCCAAACGGATCCGTCCTGGCACACAATGTAAGTCAATGGGGAGGGATCTGTTTTCTCTGGCACAATAGAAAACAGATCCGTCTCCCATTGACTTTCAATGAAGTTCATGACGGATCCGTCTTAGTTATGTTACAGATAATACAAATGGATCTGTTCATGACGGATGCATGCGGTTATATTATTGTAATGGATCCGTTTTTGCAGATCCTTGATGGATCCGCCCAGAACGCGAGTGTGAAAGTAGCCTTAAAGATAAATTCTCTGAAATGTGCCCTGTTGGAGTCTCAAATTTTTTTATTTTAGGCCACAGGAGTACGGGCCTTGCTCAAAAATTTGGCATTCACCTGACATAAAAGAAATTCTGATTATGTGGCTCGA
Source organism: Bufo gargarizans (assembly GCF_014858855.1). Taxonomy (NCBI): domain Eukaryota; kingdom Metazoa; phylum Chordata; class Amphibia; order Anura; family Bufonidae; genus Bufo; species Bufo gargarizans. Next base: position 32,393,695 of record NC_058087.1, read on the forward strand.
GGTACATTATGCGGTCAAAAGATAAAAATTGTACTGTAGGCCACTATACTACAGGCCCCAAACATTAGGCAGTCACATGAAAAGAACAAGTGATTATGTGGCCAGAGGTATATTACACGGTTAATGGATATCAATTTTACTGTAGGCCAGTACAAATACAGCTCAAATACAGATGTTTAAAAGAACAAAAAACTAAAAATTGGATTAAAAACATGGCTAACGAAACCCCCTCTCTTGAAAAAAACCCTAATGATAATAGTTGAAATTCGATAACACGTGGTCGTCACTGGTGTTGAATTTCTCCGAGACCTCAACAATTATTCATTCAGCGTACATAAAAGAACAAGTAAGTAAGTGGCTGACAGTAAATTACACGGTCATTGAATATCAATTTTCCAGCAGGCCAGTGTCCCAAAAGTTATGCATTCAGCCTACTTAAAAGAACTGAGGTCTATTAGATGATCAAAGGATATAAATTTTACTGAAGGCCAGTACAAATACAGGTCAAATACATATGTTTAAAAGAACTAAAAATCTAAAATTGGATTAAAAACATGGCTAACGAAATTCCGCCTCTTGAAAAAAAAACTAATGATAATAGTTGAAACACGTGGTCGTCATAGGTGTTGAATTCTTCTGAGGCCTAAAACATTAGGCATTCAATGGACAGAAAAGGCCTTTTATGCCTCTGTATTTACCAAAGACAGGGACCAATATTTGTTCTGGGTGGTGGCGGATATGTGTGGGCTGGCATGAGGAAATTCAATCAAACGTGGTCGTCACAAATGTTGAATTCCTCCGAGATCCATGCCTCATTCATTTTTATAAATGTGAGGTAGTCCACACTGTCGTGAGCTAGGTGAGTGCACTTATCGGTCACAATCCCCCCTGCTGCGCTGAACGTCCTTTCGGACAGGACACTCTACGAGGGGCGAGCCAAGAGTTCCATTGAAAATTGTGCCAGCTCTGGCCTCAGGTCAAGCCTGCACACCCAGTAGTCCAGGAGTTCCTCGCTTCTCAAAGCGTCCACATCGGCCGTTAACCCGATGTAGTCGGACACCTGTCGATCTAGGCGTTCCCTGAGGCTGGATCCGGAGGGCGGCCGTCGATGGGTTGGATGCAAGAATGATCATATCCGAAGTGACCAACACATCTTCAAACAGCCCTCTTCTTGCATGCGCTGTTGGATTAGTACCCGCAACTGTTTCTCTGTGAGTGGAAATTCCTCTGCCAGCGCGCGCAACAGCAGAATGCAGCATCTCTGGCAGCAAGGCCTGGAAATGCTGCATTCTACCAGCCCTCTGTTATGGTGGTAACATGTCCACCATTTTGTGTTTGTACCGGGGGTCTAAGTACGTTTCCACCCAGTACTGGTCCTTGGCCTTAATGCTTTGTATATGGGGGTCCCTCTTCAAACACTGGAGCATGAAGGCCCCTATTTGCACCATACAGGAAGCGGTGGAGCGGCCTGGCTCCTGCTCATCGTCCAGGATAATGTTGCCCTCGGTCTCCTCCCCCCAGCCATGGAAAACACCATGGATTTCAGAAACATTTACCACATGCTCTTCTTGCTCCTCCTCCTCCCCGGCACCATCCTCCTCTGATTCCTCTTCAGACTCCTGTTGACTTGTCTCAGATAGAGTAGCCCCCCCCTGGGAATTCATCCCATATAGCGACTTCCTCATCTTCCTGCTTCTGCTCCTCAACGGCTTAATCAATGACACGATGCAATGCACACTCCAGAAAGAAGGCGTAAGGTACGATGTCACTGATGGCACTGACCAGTTCGGTGATCTCATCAAATGGCCGCAGAAGTCTGCATGCGTCGCGCATGAGCTGCCACTGGCGCGGTGAAAAGAAACCAAGCTCCCCAGAACCTGTCCTGCCGCAGAGTTTGTACAGGTAGTCATTAACTGCACATTTCTGCTGGAGCAGCCTATGAAGCATATAAAAGGTGGAGTTCCAGCGCGTCAGGCAGTCACAAATCAGACGTCTGATGGACAGGTGGTATCGCCGCTGAACATCAGCAAGCGAGCCATGGCTGTGTAAGATCTTCTAAAATGGCTAGAGATGTTCCTGGCCTTCCGCAAGACGTCCTGGACCCCAGGGTATTTGGCAAAAAATTGATGCATGACTAAGTTCAGGACATGTGCCATGCACGGCACGTGTGTCATTTTGCTCTGTTTCAGCGCGCTCAGCAGATTGGCACCATTGTTGCAAACCACTTTACCAACTAAAATTGAGCGGAGTTAGCCACTGATCGGCCTGTGACCGCATAGCTGAAAGGAGTGCAGGACCGGTGTGGCTCTTGGCTTCCAGGCACAACTGCCGCAGCAGAGCATGGCAACGTCTCACCTGGCACGTTGAATAGGTTCTGTGGTGCTTGGGGGCTGCAGCGGAAGAGGCGGTAACAGTGGAAAAGGAGAAGTCACCTGAGGAGGAGATGAAGGATGGAGTAGGAGGAGAAGAGGCAGGCCTGCATGGAATCCGGCAGTATGGCAGCAGTTGGCGGGCAAGCAGTTCCGACAACGGCGGTCAGCCGTTGGGCAAGAGGGTTATGCGGTGTCATCATCTTTTTACGCTGAAGGCGACGACGGCACAGTGGAAGGTGGAGTGGAGGACAAATGGGAGGAGAGAGGAGAAGGGGAAGGAGAAGAGGCAGGACGTGGAGCACCAGTAGTATCTTTGTGGGTTCTGTTGCTCCCACTGGGCTCGGTGATGGGAGGCCAGGTGCCTTCTTAAGGCGGTCGTCCCTAGGTGAGTGTTGGGCTTACCGCGACTTATGCGTTGACAGCACAGGCTGCAGATGGCAACACTATTGTCAGCAGCGGACACGTTAAAAAAAGCCCACACTGCGAAGCCACTGGTCTTGTTTTGAAAAGTGATTTTTGTCCTGTTATCAATCATCCAGCTATGGAGGTCTTTAGTATTGCGGTCAAAAGGGATATTGAAAAACTTAGACAAAGTGTGACCAATAAACCATTGGAATTTACTAATATGTCTACTGAAGAGATATGTGCACTTGGGGATCTGGCTTCAGATCACAATCTCACCATCAAATCTGCTGATAAGGGTGGTGGTGTTGAGATCATGGACACCAGATACTATGTGGAAGAGATTAGGTCTCAATTAAGTGATACCAAGGTGTATCAGAGAGTTCAAAATGATCCTAAGTTTGTGTTGCTCAGGGAATTGAAAGATATATTGAATCAGGCCAGGGATGGCGGTATTATAGATGATAAATCGTTTTCCTTTCTATACTGTGACAAACCTGTTACACCAATATTATATACCATCCCTAAGATACACAAGTCTTTGACAGCTCCGCCTGGATGCCCCATAGTCTCAGGCAGAGGTTTACTGTTTTGTAATGTTGCGATTTTTCTGGACAAGATTTTACTTTCCTTTGCCACCTCAGCCAGATCCTACATTAGAGATACAAGTGATTTTCTCCTAAAGATTAATAATTTGGAAATTCCGAATGGTGCTATTTTGGCATCATTTGATGTAACCAGTTTATATACCTCCATTGAACATGAGCTGGGCCTCCAGACTGTGCAACATTGCCTTGTAAAAAGAAATGACACTTTGGAATGTAGAGACTTTATTTTCTCGTTGTTGAGATTTATCCTCACAAGGAATTATTTATTATTTCAGGATGATTACTTTATTCAAATGCGGGGAACTTCTGGCCATTTTAGAAGATCTTACACGGCCATGGCTCGCCTTGCTGATGTTCAGCGGTGACATCACTTGCCTCTCAGACGTTTCTGATTTGTGACAGCCCGATGCGCTGGAACTCCACCTTGTATATACTTGATAGGCTGCTCCTGCAGAAACGTGCAGTTAACGACTACCTGTACGAACTCTGCGGCAGGACAGGTTCTGAGGGGCTTGGTTTTTTTTCACCGCTCCAGTGGCAGCTCATGCGCGAAGCATGCAGACTTCTGCGGCAATTTGATGAGATCAACGAACTGGTCAGTTGCAGCCAGAGCGCCATCAGTAAGATTGTACCTTACGCCTTCTTTCTGGAGCGTGCATTGTGTCCTGTCATTGATCAAACCGCCGAGGAGCAGGAGCTGGAAGATGAGGAAGTTGCAATGCTGGATGAATTCCCTAGGGGGCTACTGAGGAGGAGTCTGAGGAGGAGTCAGAGGAGGATGGAGGCTGGGGAAAGAGGAGGAGCAAGAAGAGCAGACTTTAAAATTTTCGGGGATCCCTGGTTTTGTCCGTGGCTGGGGGGAGGAGACCGAGGATGACATTCTCCTGGGCGATGAGCAGGAGCCAGGGCGCTCCACCGCTTCCAATTTAGTGCAAATGGAGGCCTTCATGCTTCAGTGTTTGAAGAGGGACCCTCGTATAAAAAGCATAAAGGGCAAAAACCAGTACTGGGTTGCAACGTATTTAGACCCCCGGTACAAACACAAAATGGCAGACATGTTACCACCATAACAGAGGTCTGGCAGAATGCAGCATTTCCAGGCCTTGCTGCCAGAGATGCTGCATTCTGCTGTTGCGGGCGCTGGCAGAGGAATTTCTTCCCACAGCTAAACAGTTGCGGGTACCAATCCTACCACGCCTGCAAGAAGAGGGTGGTTTGAAGATATGCTTGTCACTTCAGATATTAGATCATTCTTGCAGCCAACCCATCGACAGCCGCCCTCTGGATCCAGCCCCAGGGAACGCCTAGACCAACAGGTGTCCGACTACATCGGGTGAACGGCCGATGTGGACGCTCTGAGAAGCAAGGAAACCCTGGACTACTGGGTGTGCAGGCTTGACCTGGCCAGAGCTGGTACAATTTGCCATGGAACTCTTGGCTTGTCCCTCATCGAGTGTTCTGTCCGAAAGGTCGTTCAGAGCAGCAGGGGGTATAGTGACCGATAAGCACACTCGCCTAGCTCACGACAGTGTGGACTACCTCACATTTCTAAAAATGAATGAGGCATGGATCTCAGAGGAATTCAACACCTGTAACGACCACGTGTAATTGAATTTCCTCATGCCAGCCCACACATATCCGCCACTACCCAGAACAAACAATGGTCCTTGTCTTATGTATATACAGCGGCATAAAGGCCTTTTCTGTCACGTGAATGCCTAATTTTTGGGGCCTGTACTCCCGTGGCCTAAAATAAAAACTTTCTAGGCTCCAGCAGGGCACATTTTTGAGTTTCCCATTAAGACGCATAAAAATGACCCCTGATTAAAATACATATTTTTTGTGGGAATTTTTGCCATTGATCCCCCTCTGGAATATCACTGTCCATGTTGTGGGACTATTTGTGCACTTCTAGTAAGTGTTTGCTGGCTGTAAATATTACCTGAAGGTTTTTCAGGTTCGCCTGCTATTAAAGTGAATTGGACCCGCCAGGAAAATCGTGAAGCGTCCCGGCCGATGTTCATCCATCACTAGTCTCTGTAGTATATATATATATATATATATATATATATATTCTACATACAGTATACTGTCCTCTTGCACTCTTATTACTTACACCTCAGTATCACCTTCCTGCTAATTAAAAGAGATTTCTATAGAAGTATCACCACCACGATCAGTGATTGGCTCCCTCAATCATATGTCAAGTGTGACACATCATGGAATCAAGCGTAAGCCAAAAGCGGATCATGCAACTATTCACATGGGAGCAACAGGGGATCTATAAGATAACTATAACTATTTATAAGATAACTATAAAGATGCAAGATTTTACACCTGTTACCTACAGATCCAAATATTCATTGAGGGAGCGTTCCTTTTATAAACTTTTGCAGGGAATATTAGTAATGGTTCTTTCTCTTAGGAGTGTTGATTTATATGTGGTGGAGGAATAGCTACTTCTAAAAGACGGACAAGGAAACTTTTTTCTTCCTGTTTGAAAACAGCTGTTTTCCTCCGAGACTGATGAAGAGTTGCCTCAACCTCACCATGGACCAGATTTAGAAAAAAAAATCCCACACATATTTTCAGTGTGTGGTCTCGAGCTATTAGTGAAGCAAAAAAAGAAGATTCCTGTTGTTAATTGGTAAATTTGTCCCTGGGGCTGAAATGCAGCCTACAAATGTTTATGCCGACTTTCAATGACTATATAAAAAAATCTACAGAAAAGTGGAAGAAAGATACAATTTCTGCAAAAATAAGGTCGACAGTGCCAAAAAATCACCAGCTTCTACAACATGGAAAATGTTGTGGTAATAGTTGAGTAGTTGAGGTAGACCTGGTGGTGGTGGGGAGGGTCTTCTCAACCTGGTAGAGGTGGTTCATCCTGGCCTGGAATCCTGACCTAGTAGTGGGGAGGTCATCCTGATCTGATAAGTGTGAGGTCATCCTGACCTGATAGTGGGGTCCATCCTGACCTTGTATTGGGAGGTCATCCTGACCTAGTAGAGGTGGGTCATCCTGACTTGGTAGTGGTGGGTCATCCTGACCTGATAGTGGTAAATCATCCTGATCTTGATGTGTGAGTGCCCCATTGGTTAAAAGAATGTATGGAAATGGTGGCCATTCCGTAGTAGTTTTAGAAAACTTACTTGCCTATGGGAATGAAAGCTGCAAAAACGTGGTCAAATCTTAAAAAGTCTGATATGGTCCTTGAAACTTCTTTTCCCATAAGGAAACATTGATGTTGAATGTGAGTCATGATAATGCTACAATTCAACCTAAATCGTAGTGTGACACCAAGCGGCCTGAGCCTAACAGCTATGGGACCACCAATAGTTAGCTGTTTCCCAATGTTTACCCTTGCCTCACTTTTCCTTTAAATCAGTGGAAAAGGTTAATAACATAAGCCATGGCAGAGGTTCTGTTGGATCTTCAAGCACATTATGTGGTCATTTCTCTTGCCGGAAAAATTCCATGACCTTGGATGATTTTCTAACCTATTCTTAGTTAGACAACATTATGGTGCAAATCTGTAAGTTTTTCTGACCCCTATAATTAACAATGAAATTCTATGAAACTCAAAGGAAAAAACTCCGGGCTTCCACCCAAAGATCTGACCACTGACGTAAAGGAGCAGGTTCTTTGGTGGATTAAAGCACCCGAGGGGTTAAGTGTGCAAGCTGGAAAGTATGGCCGGGAAGACAAGAAGTTCTAACAATAAGCAGAACGTTTTAATGTTCCCCTGAGGTGAAGGATTAACCTTCCTACCTTATGATTGCCAATTTGACAGCAAAGCACAGTTGCTGAAATGTTCATGTTCACAGCTTCACTGGAAGATTATATAGGAGGTGTGGAAGAAATGAGAAAATAAACCGAAGAGAGAAAGTACGAGTACTGAAATCTGACGTTCTGCAGCCTGGAGATATGTCCCCCTAACTTTACTTACAACATTGATTAGCAAAATATAATTATACCTATAGGGGGCAGAACAACATTATTACAAAGGAGGCAGTATTATTACATTTATATTTCTGTACCTAGGAGCAGTATTATACGCTGCCTGTCCCAAAAAAAAGTCGTCACCTGGATTTAACTAAGCAAATAGTTATGAGCCTCCTATTGGATAATTACTGCATGGGCGATTATCTTTCAACTGGGAATAAGTTATTTAACCCCAACTGGTGCAATGAGTTGCTTCTCATTTCATGTCGAAAGACACATCTAATGGTCGTGGAAAAGATGTTAGTCTATTTGAGAAGGGTCAAATCATTGGCCTGCATCAATCAGAGAAAACATCTAAGGAGATTGCAGAAACTACTAAAATTGGGTTAAGAACTGTCCAACGCATTATTAAAAACTGGAAGGATAGTGGGGACCCATCGTATTCGAGGACGAAATGTGGCGGGAAAGAAATCCTGAATGATCGTGATCAGCGATCACTTAAACGTTTGGTGAAATCTAATCGAAGAAAAACAACAGTAGAACTCAGGGCTATGTTTAATAGTGAAAGTAAGAGCATTTCCACACGCACAATGCGAAGGGAACTCAAGGGATTGGGACTGAAAAGCTGTGTAGCTGTAAGAAAACCACTAATCAGTGAGGAAAACCAAAAAAAAAAGGCTTCAATTTGCTAGGGAGCATAAAGATTAGACTCTGGAGCAATGGAAGAAGGTGATGTGGTCTGATGAGTCCAGATTTACCCTGTTACATAGTGATGGGCGCATCAGGGTAAGAAGAGAGGCAGATGAAGTGATGCCCCCATCAAGTGCCTCCTGTACAAGCCTGTGGGGGCAGTGCTATGATCTGGGGTTGCTGCAGTTGGTCAGGTCTAGGTTCAGCAACAGTATGTGCTCCAAGAATGAGGTCAGCGACTACCTGAACCTACTGAGTGACCAGGTTATTCCAGCAATGGATCTGTTCTTCCCTGATGGCACGGGCATATTCCAAGATGACAATGCCAGGATTCATCGGGCTCAAATTGTGAAAGAGTGGTTCAGGGAGCAGGAGACATCATTGTCACACATGGATTGGACACCACAGAGTCCAGACCTTAACCCCATTGAGAATCTTTGGGATGTGCTGGAGAAGGCTTTGAGCAGCGGTCAGACTCTACCATCATCAATGCAAGATCTTGGTGAAAAATTAATGTAACACTGTATGGAAATAAATCTTGTGACATTGCAGAAGCTTATCGAAACAATGCCACAGCGAATGCGTGCCGAAATCAAAGCTAAAGGCGGTCCAGCGAAATATTAGAGTGTGTGACCTTTTTTTTGGGTGCCGATTTTTTTTTTTGACAGGCAGCGTATCCTTATAGTAGTTATATTCTTGTACATAGGAGCAGTATTATAGTAGTTATGTTCTTGTACATAGGCGCAGTATTATAGTAGTTATATTCCTGTACATAGAAGCAGTATTATAGTAGTTATATTCTTGTACATAGGAGCAGTATTATAGTAGTTATATTCTTGTACATAGGAGCAGTATTATAGTAGTTATGTTCTTGTACATAGGAGCAGTATTATAGAAGTTAATTCTTGCACATAGGAGCAGTATCATAGTAGTTATATTCCTGTACATAGAAGCAGTATTATAGAAGGTATATTCTTGTACATAGGAGCAGTATTATAGTAGTTATGTTCTTGTACATAGGAGCAGTATTATAGTAGTTATATTCCTGTACATAGAAGCAGTATTATAGTAGGTATATTATTGTACATAGGAGCAGTATTATAGAAGTTATATTCTTGCACATAGGAGCAGTATTATAGTAGTTATATTCTTGTACATAGGAGCAGTATTATAGTAGTTATATTCTTGTACATAGGAGGCAGTATTATAGTAGTTATATTCTTGTACATAGGAGCAGTATTATAGTAGTTATATTCTTGTACATAGGAGCAGTATTATAGTAGTTATATTCTTGTACATAGGAGGCAGTATTATAGTAGTTATATTCTTGTACATAGGAACAGTATTATAGTAGTTATATTATTGTACCTAGGTGGCAGTATTATAGTAGTTATATTCTTTTACTTAGGTGGTAGTGTTATAGCAATTATTTTCCTGTATATAGGGGAAACATTATAGTAAATTTAGTTTTTGAAATGGAAATTAAGAGTTACACAGAATTTTCACATTTCATTTTTTCTCCAATCTATATTTTCAGGAAAATTACAATTTAATTTAAAGGTATGAATATGGAATCTGGAATATCATACAATTTCTCACCTTTTCTTTCTGTATAGCGTTTTTTTTTTGGACACCTCTCCTATTTGATCCTTATTGCTCTATTCTCCCACTTCTTCTGTGATTAATCTATCGTCTAACTTTTTTTAATTCCCCACGTAACTATCAGAGTAAAGGACACAGGAAGAAAAGACAGCACAACATGAAGATGATGGAGGAATCTTTTAAGAAAATAATGTCTGGCCTCTTAAATTGAAACCAGGTCCTAAGCTGCACCTCAAATTGAGAATAAATAAGATCTCATTTATCTCTGGCTGTTAGTGTCTCCCATCTGTTTCTTATTTTTTTCCCACAGATTGAAAAAAAATAAAAGTTTCTTTTTGAGGCTGAATAAGTTCTTAATACACCATACACAACAGTTTTATGGTCTCATCACAGATATTGGTGGCATATTGTTCCGGAGTCCCACCATTGCTCATCAATAGAAGAATATAACAGTGTCTTTTGGAAACAATAGTCTCTTCTTCTCTCATAGACTTCAGCATTTTCAGAGATGTTACCATCAGCCCATTATAGTCATTTGCCACCATAAAGCATCTCTCATAACCAAACACAGTTGATAGGAGATGGAGCAACCTTTTTTTTGTCCTAGTGCCATTGCCTCTTTGTTCTATTGGTTGGTTTAGACCCGCACCAATCTTATAGGCTAAAGACAGCAGGACCTCAGGACCTAGTGTTCTCCTATACCAAAGACTAAGACATTCCATACATTTACTAGAAGATGGGGCAGAGAGAAAAGAGTAACACATGACTGCAGGATCAGACTACAAAGGATTTGTTTGTAGTCTGTAACCATGGAGACACATAGGTTTACATAAAACTGAAGATTTAATAGATACATTGGGCTGGAATAACTTTGGTTGCAGGAATGAACTTCAGAGAACAATCTATAGTGACAATCAAGTGATACAAGGTTAAAGCGTTTTTACAGGCTAGAATATGACCGGTCATCAGTGGGCGTCCGACTCCTGGCGCTTCTGCTGCATCATTGGATGAAGGGGCTCTGCAGCTCAAAGCAAATCAGAGTACTGTGCCTGGCAACCACCAATGGGCACACGGTGCTGACTTGATTAATGGGAGTGATCAGATATTGGTAGCCTATCCTAAGCATAGACCAATCATTAATGTTCTTCTGGAAAACCCCTTTAAAATCCTTGTCCGATCCGTGACCATATTCAAAGCCACAGCGACAAGGTTTTTGAGAACTTTTCAGAAACGTAAATGTTTCTTTTGTTTGACATTTTCCCATGTTACGAAGTTGTGTCACAAATTTGGCCTTGGAAAAATTAAGCGTCACTGGCATCGGATTCGCACACAGTACGCCATAAAATAGCACGTATGTTACTCATGTACTATTTGTCTTAGCAGGGAGGGCAGGGATGGGAATGGAAAAGTAAATACATGTGGAATTCATCACAAGGAGCTGAGGATCAGTTCTGGGATATTGTTTAGTTCATAAACCCTGGAGCTCACATGGTTCCTGACAAGAAGATTTGTTTGGAAGAAGCCGTCACCGAGACAATGAGCTGAGCCCAGAAGGAGGTGGTGAGCGAAGGACAGGTGGATTATAAGGGCAATGGTAAAAAATAGGGAGCACTGATCACCTAACCTGCGTCTATATGGCAGTATCATATTCACTTTACTGTTCTAGGGATCTGAACTTCACCTCTGTGCCCATGGAGCTTACACTCAAACTTCTGTATTGTGCTCACATATACTGCATGAAATGAGGCAGATGAGCAGCTGGTAACTCCAGATCTGATCCCCCCAGAAACAATGTGTCAGGGTAGATTGTTAGTTTTTACCTGCTTGTATCACCCTATACCAGTATTATCCACAGGGCATACAAAATGAAAAGTCAGCATGCCCCATAACAGTGCCAGCCCTAATAAACATAAACATGACAGTCACATTACAAAGTTGATTAGAAAGACTCATAACAGTGCCAGTCATAATGCCCCATAACAGTGCCAGTCACAATGTCCAGTAATAATGCCAGTCATAATGCCCCATAACAGTGCCAGTTAGAATGTCCAGTAATAGTGCCAGTCATAATGCCCCATAACAGTGCCAGTCATAATGCCCCATAACAGTGCCAGTCATAATGCCCCATAACAGTGCCAGTCAGAATGCCCCATAACAGTGCCAGTCAGAATGCCCCATAACAGTGCCAGTCAGAATGCCCCATAACAGTGCCAGTCAGAATGTCCAGTAATAGTGCCAGTCATAATGCTCCATAACAGTGCCAGTCAGAATGTCCAGTAATAGTGCCAAGTCATAATGCCCCATAACAGTGCCAGTCATAATGTCCAGTAATAGTGCCAGTCATAATGCCCCATAACAGTGCCAGTCATAATGCCCCATAACAGTGCCAGTCAGAATGCCTCATAACAGTGCCAGTCATAATGCCCCATAACGGTGCCAGTCATAATGCCCCATAACAGTGCCAGTCAGAATGCCCCATAACAGTGCCAGTCATAATGCCCCATAACAATGCTAATCATGTTACAAAGCCAAATTATGTCAATCATAATGCCCCATAATTGTGCCAGTCACATTTGCAGAGCCAAATAGTAAGACCCATAACTGTGCCAGTCATAATGCCCAATGATACTGCCAGCCCTAATATAACTGCCCCAAACCAGTGGCAATAATAATGCCCAATAACAATGCTAGTAATGCTACAGAACTAATTAGAAAGACGCATTACAACCTCAGTCATAATGTCCAGTAATAGTGCCAGTCATAATATAATTGCCCCAAACCAGTGCCAGTCACAATTACCCATAACAGCACCAGTAAAAATGTCTCATAACAGTGCCCGTCATAAAGACCCATAACAATGTTAGTTCTGCTACAGAGCCAATGAGATAGACCTTTAACAATTTAGATTGCTTCCAAACCAGTGCCAGTCATAATTAACCATAACTGTACCAGTAAAGATGTCTCATAAGGGCCAAATAGCAGTGGCAGTCATAATAGCCCAAAACCAGTGCTAGTTATATTGATCCATAGTAGTGCCAGTCATAATGCCCTTATAGATGGTCAATAATAATAGCCCATAAAAGTGTCAGCCATAATAACCCATAAGAGTGCCAGCCATGATGAGCTATAAGATGCCACCAAAACTGTGTTGCTCTAAGTTACCAGTAACAATGCCAGTCACAGTGCCCCATAAAAATGCTAATCATAATGACATCACGGCGCCAGTTCTAAGACCCATGAATCCAATTCTAATGCTCTCAGCAGAGTGATAGCCATGGTGCCCCCAAACTGAGCCCTCTACAGTACCTGATAACAGGGCCAGCCATAATGCCCCATAATAAAGCCCCCCACACCAGTGCCAACCACTGCCCTTCCATTCTTCTACTTCTTCATTATAGATACAATTGCAATATATTTAGGTGCATGAACAAAACTAAGTTACAGTGGAAGTGAAAGCCTCAGTGCCCCCCAATGACAGTGCCGCCAAAACGGAGCTTGCCATCATAACAGTGCAGACTGTAGAGGACAGTATATCACACAGGGGCGACAAGTGGCAGCCAGGAGAAGTCTGAAGGCAGCTTTAGAAGTAACTGGAGTATAAAAAAAAAAATGTAAATGTTAACATTTGGAAAATTTTTGTCAGCTGCCCCCATGACATCAAAGGAAAAGGTCACTGCTTAAAAATATCTACAGAGACGTGAATCATGAGGAGCTCACACTTTATTGCGAAACCGACATCCCCCTGAGTGATACCTACAGAAATTGTGATGCAAGATTCAGAAACTGACGTCTCCGTGAGTCACAATACAATGATTAAAAGCAAAACTTCCCTCTGATTCTGCCGGAACGTTCCTCTTCTCAAGGTGCGGGGCGATACAGAAACCAGGACGACGTTTCTAATAGTCCACATCCTGCATATAATAAGAAACACACGTCCTATCCTTGTAGTCGTCACCGAGCAATTATCTCCACCACCACAGTGACATCTGACGTGTCTGGATACATCAGTGTTATTATGTCAGGCCTTAGTCATACAGTCAGTGATTGCGAGACAAAACCGGGAACGGAGCCTCCGAGGAATAAAGGAAACATTCGCACCTGTTCTGTGTCTCTGACCAACACCTGTTTATGGATAAAAATCACTGATCAAACACTGACTGTGTGAATAAGACCGGACTATTATGTGTAAAGAGACTGAGCACCAAGAGCCCCGGAGAGCCAACCAAATCCTAACGAGGGGGTAATCATCCCCAGAATGTAACGCAAATATGTGTTCTGAATACAATATACAGGAGCAGTATTATAGTAGTTATAGTCTTGTACATAAGAGCAGTATTATAGTAGTTATATTCTTGTACATAGGGAGCAGTATTATAGTAGTTATATTCTTGTACATAGGAGGCAGTATTATAGTAGTTATATTCTTGTACATAGGAGCAGTATTATAGTAGCTATAGTCTTGTACATAGGAGCAGTATTATAGTAGTTATATTCTTGTACATAGGAGCAGTATTATAGTAGTTATATTCTTGTACATAGGAGGCAGTATTATAGTAGTTATATTCTTGTACATAGGAGGCAGTATTATAGTAGTTATATTCTTGTACATAGGAGCAGTATTATAGTAGTTATATTCTTGTACATAGGAAGCAGTATTATAGTAGTTATATTCTTGTACATAGGAGGCAGTATTATAGTAGTTATATTCTTGTACATAGGAGCAGTATTATAGTAGTTATATTCTTGTACATAGGAGAAGTATTATAGTAGTTATATACTTGTACCTAGGAGGCAGTATTATAGTAGTTATATTCTTGTACATAGGGGCAGTATTATAGTAGTTATATTCTTGTACATAGGAGCAGTATTATAGTAGTTATATTCTTGTACATAGGAGCAGTATTATAGTAGATATATTATTGTACATAGGGGCAGTATTATAGTAGTTATATTCTTGTACATAGCAGGAAGTATTATAGTAGTTATATTCTTGTACATAGGGGCAGTATTATAGTAGTTATATTCTTGTACATAGGAGGCAGTATTATAGTAGTTATATTCCTGTACATAGGAGCAGTATTATAGTAGATATATTCTTGTACATAGGAGGCAGTATTATAGTAGTTTATTCTTGTACATAGGAGGCAGTATTATAGTAGTTATATTATTGTACATAGGAGAAGTATTATAGTAGTTATATTCTTGTACATAGGAGGCAGTATTATAGTAGTTATATTCTTGTACATAGGAGGCAGTATTATAGTAGTTATATTCTTGTACATAGGAGCAGTATTATAGTAGTTATATTCTTGTACATAGGAAGCAGTATTATAGTAGTTATATTCTTGTACATAGGAGGCAGTATTATAGTAGTTATATTCTTGTACATAGGAGCAGTATTATAGTAGTTATATTCTTGTACATAGGAGAAGTATTATAGTAGTTATATACTTGTACCTAGGAGGCAGTATTATAGTAGTTATATTCTTGTACATAGGGGCAGTATTATAGTAGTTATATTCTTGTACATAGAAGCAGTATTATAGTAGTTATATTCTTGTACATAGGAGCAGTATTATAGTAGATATATTCTTGTACATAGGGGCAGTATTAAAGTAGTTATATTCTTGTACATAGGAGCAGTATTATAGTAGTTATATTCCTGTACATAGGAGCAGTATTATAGTAGTTATATTCTTGTACATAGGAGGCAGTATTATAGTAGTTATATTCTTGTACATAGGAGCAGTATTATAGTAGTTATATTCTTGTACATAGGAGAAGTATTATAGTAGTTATATACTTGTACCTAGGAGGCAGTATTATAGTAGTTATATTCTTGTACATAGGGGCAGTATTATAGTAGTTATATTCTTGTACATAGGAGCAGTATTATAGTAGTTATATTCTTGTACATAGGAGCAGTATTATAGTAGATATATTCTTGTACATAGGGGCAGTATTATAGTAGTTATATTCTTGTACATAGGAGGCAGTATTATAGTAGTTATAGTCTTGTACACAGGAGGCAGTATTATAGTAGTTATATTCTTGTACATAGGAGCAGTATTATAGTAGTTATATTCTTGTACATATGAGCAGTATTATAGTAGTTATATTCCTGTACATAGGAGCAGTATTATAGTAGTAATATTCTTGTACATAGGAGGCAGTATTATAGTAGTTATATTCTTGTACATAGGAGCAGTATTATAGTAGTTATATTCTTGTACATAGGAGGCAGTATTATAGTAGTTATATTCTTGTACATATGAGCAGTATTATAATAGTTATATTCTTGTACATATGAGCAGTATTATAATAGTTATATTCTTGTACATAGGAGGCAGTATTATAGTAGTTATATACTTGTACATGGGAGCAGTATTATAGTAGTTATATTCTTGTACATAAGAGCAGTATTATAGTAGTTATATTCTTGTAAATAGGAGGCAGCATTATAGTAGTTATATTCTTGTACATAGGAGGCAGTATTATAGTAGTTATATTCTTGTACATAGGAAACAGTATTATAGTAGTTATATTATTGTACATAGGAGCAGTATTATAGTAGTTATATTTTTTTACATAGGAGGCAGTATTATAGTAGTTATATTCTTGTACATAGGAGGCAGTATTATAGTAGTTATATTCTTGTACATAGGAGGCAGTATTATAGTAGTTATATTCTTGTAAATAGGAGCAGTATTATAGTAGTTATATTCTTGTACATAGGAGCAGTATTATAGTAGTTATTACAATGAAAATCAAGAACACTCCTGCGCTCCCATACAAGAAATCCACCAACCTCCAATTGGAGGTCCGCTGCACATTGTATATAATGGGCTTTGCTGCTGCCGCCCAGGATACAAAATTGGTTAAATGTTAATTACCTTACAGTACAAACTTACACTGGCGCTGGTTGGTAGAAATATAACAAATCGAGTGGAGTGGCTAGATGAATGTACCGGGTTCCCGTTCCTGTGTGTAGGGAAGTGTAAGGAAAACTTTTCCTTACACTTCCCAACACACAGGAACGGGAACCCGGAACATTCATCTAGCCACTCCACTCGATTTGTTATATTTCTACCGACCAGCGCCAGTGTAAGTTTGTACCGTAAGGTAATTAACATTTAACCAATTATAGTAGTTATATTCTTGTACATAGGAGGCAGTATTATAGTAGTTATATTATTGTATATAGGAGCAGTATTATAGTAGTTAGGAGCAGTATTATAGTAGTTATATTCTTGTACATAGGAGGCAGTATTATAGTAGTTATTTTATTGTACATAGGAACAGTATTATAGTTGTTATATTCTTGTACATAGGAGGCAGTATTATAGTAGTTATATACTTGTATATAGGAGCAGTATTATAGTAGTTATATTCTTGTACATAGGGGCAGTATTATATTAGTTATATTCTTGTACATAGGGGCAGTATTATATTAGTTATATTCTTGTACATAGGAGCAGTATTATAGCATTTATATTCTTGTGCACAGGAACAGTATTATAGTAGTTATATTCTTGTACATAGGAGCAGTATTATAGTAGTTATAGTCTTGTACATAGGAGCAGTATTATAGTAGTTGTATTCTTGTACATAGAAGGCAGTAGTATAGTAGTTATACACTCACCTAAAGAATTATTAGGAACACCTGTTCTATTTCTCATTAATGCGATTATCTAGTCAACCAATCACATGGCAGTTGCTTCAATGCATGTAGGGTTGTGGTCCTGGTCAAGACAATCTCCTGAACTCCAAACTGAATGTCAGAATGGGAAAGAAAGGTGGGCTACAACAGCAGAAGACCCCACCGGGTACCACTTATCTCCACTATAAATAGGAAAAAGAGGCTACAATTTGCACGAGCTCACCAAAATTGGACTGTTGAAGACTGGAAAAATGTTGCCTGGTCTGATGAGTCTTGATTTCTGTTGAGACATTCAAATGGTAGAGCCCGAATTTGGCGTAAACAGAATGAGAACATGTATCCATCATGCCTTGTTACCACTGTGCAGGCTGGTGGTGGTGGTGTAATGGTGTGGGGGGTGTTTTCTGGGCACACTTTAGGCCCCTTAGTGCCAATTGGCCATCCTTTAAATACCACGGGCTACCTGAGCATTGTTTCTGACCATGTCCATCCCTTCATGACCACCATGTACCCATCCTCTGATGGCTACTTCCAGCAGGATAATGCACCATGTCACAAAGCTCGAATCATTTCAAATTGGTTTCTTGAACATGACAATAAGTTCACTGTACTAAAATGGCCCCACAGTCACCAGATCTCAACCCAATAGAGCATCTTTGGGATGTGGTGGAACGGGAGCTTCGTGCCCTGGATGTGCATCCCTCAAATCTCCATTAACTGCAAGATGCTATCCTATCAATATGGGCCAACATTTCTAAAGAATGCTATCAGCACCTTGTGGAATCAATGCCACGTAGAATTAAGGTAGTTCTGAAGGCAAAAGGGGGTCCAACACCGTATTAGTATGGTGTTCCTAATAATTCTTTAGGTGAGTGTATTCTTGTACATAGGAGCAGTATTATAGTAGTTATATTCTTGTACATAGGAGCAGCATTATAGTAGTTATATTCTTGTACATAGGAGGCAGTATTATAGTAGTTATATTCTTGTACATAGAAACAGTATTATAGTAGTTATATTCTTGTACATAGGAGGCAGTATTATAGTAGTTATATTCTTGTACATAGAAACAGTATTATAGTAGTTATATTCTTGCACATAGGATGCAGTATTATAGTAGTTATATTCTTGTACATAGGAGCAGTATTATAGTAGTTATATTCTTGTACATAGGAGCAGTATTATAGTAGTTTTATTCTTGTACATAGGAGCAGTATTATAGTAGTTATATTCTTGTACATAGGAACAGTATTATAGTAGTTATATTCTTGTACATAGGAGCAGTATTATAGTAGTTATATTCTTGTTTATAGGAGCAGTATTTATACATTCAAAATGCATCACAGGAGGTCATTTAGTTATTTATTTTAGCACTATGTGTTCGGCATTCCTGGATTTTAGGACTATTCTTCTAGGCTTGAATAAATGTTTTTCATTAGTTTGCATGTGTTTTTTTCATGCCCAGGATCTCTGCATTGGAGCTGACCATGTTATTTTTTATTTTTTTTTGCACTATTAAAGTCCTCTTATTTTTTTTACCTAGGAGACAGTATTATATTATTAATTCTTTTGTACATAGACAGTAATATTGTAATTAGTACTCGTTTGCATTTTCAGTTTAGTTTGTCAGTTTAGAGGACAAATATGTTTAAGTCATTCATTTTTTTGAAGCAGACGCCTTCTCAGAGTATGTGTCTTGTTCCCTTGGGTCATACTCTAATACACCAGGTCATTCATTTGGAATAAAACTGCATATGAGTTATGGTGGTAGTCAGGGTCTGATTGGCCTGAAAATACTAATAGACAAATAATTTATGACTTGCTCCATTTTCCACTGTTACATCTATTATTATTATACATGACAGTATAAGCCTTGAGGGGAATGGATGTAACAGCGTGGTGATTGCCAAGAAAAGTTTAAAACTGGTCAAGAAATATTCAGGATTAGGGTATCTGGAGCCTGGTATGAATTAGTAGGGTCATTTGTCTTCATCATAAGCATTTTTCGAACAGGGAAAGGGTCGCAGCTTCTTAAACATGAAGTGTATTGCAGAAACTCAGATATAGTAAACCATATATCAATACTCATTGATCCTCATGAAGGAGTACATTGTATCACAGGCAAACATTCCAGACCTTACAGAGCTCATCATCGTGAGTCCCCCATAGACTACACCCAGGGATGAAGATGAACTACTGACAATAATTATGCATTAGAAATTCTGTTCTAATCTTGATACATCTTTCCATAAGTCCATTCACTGTAACATAAATTCTTCCATCAGACTGGATATACTCATCCTGAGATTCCTGATGCATGACCAGGCGTCCAGAGCTACTTTGAAATAAAACAGCTGCGTGTGTAATAGGAGAGAAGTTACAAGCTGAATATCCAGTCACTCTGTATTACAGTGCAGAGTAACATGTCCATCAGGGCCCTGGAAAGCTGGATGACAACACTTATAAGGCATTCAGTATATACTGTATATATATATATAGACTTCTATCTATGGTTTTCTCTTACAGTTTTCTTAGCGCTGACAGGGATCACTCAAGCAATCATCCTGTGCATAACATATAAGCTCTTTTAAGCTTTCACGGGGCTCGTTACCTAATGCTTCATTATAAGATTGCAACAAGCCGTTAGACAGTCTTCTATAAATAGAGCTCAGTCATTTTCAGAACTGCACAAAGAATACATGTGAGTAATGTTTGCACTGCTATGTGTCTGTTTGTGTAGGAGCCTTTAGTACAGCAACCTGGCACTGAATAGACCATTGTGCTGGGCTAATGATGGAGGGATATGCCATTGTCCGGAGACTAGTGGTAAATATCTATGAAGACATGTGGCACTTGTGGAGGCGGACAGCGTTATCTGGACACAGAAGACGTCTGAGCACAACATGCTGCAGTCTCAACACACTCTAGAGCAGTGGTGGCGAACCGATGGCACGGGTGCCAGAGGCGGCACTCAGCGCCCTCTCTGTGGGCACCCGCACCCTGGAAAAAATCTATGGTGTACCAATATGCCTTAGACTTTACCTGCCTTCCCTCAGCGCAGGGCGCACTATGAACAGCACAGGCAACGCAGGGCGCACTATGAACAGCACAGGCAACGCAGGGCGCACTATTAACAGCACAGGTAGCGCAGGGCGCACTATGTACGGCACAGGCAGCGCATTGAATGTAGGCAGCTATTATAGCTAAATGATAAAGTACATGAAAGATACACTATACTGGACTGTAGTAGTCCGGTGAAATGGACAAGTTGCCACTTTGCGATAAATAAGTGGGTCTTGGGTTGCAGTTTGGGCACTCGGCCTCTAAAAGGTTTGCCACCACTGCTCTAGAACATGCCATAGCATGAACACACTCTAGAACATGCTACAGTCTGAACACACTCTGGAACATGCTAATGTCTGATGACACTCTGGAGCATGCTACAGTCTGAAGACACCCTGGAACATGCTATAGCATGGGCACACTCTAGAACATGTCCGACGCACAGTAACGCCCAGGGGTCCCTTAAAACAAATGTTTTTGTGATGCCAGTTGCTGTGAAGCAACAACAAGGGCACAGGGCCCCTTTTAGTGATGTAGTAGATGGTACCCAGGTGTAGGAATGCCAGAGTGGTGTTTAATGTTGGTGCATGTGTCACAGTGCTCCTACCTGGATACATTGGAACCCAGGCATTGTCGTATGAAGCAGAGCAAATAGGGGGAATAATTGAGAGATTTGAAGAAATAAATTCCAGACCTTGTGATGAAGTTCAATAATATATTTACTTGAATAAACGTTTCTCCAACATTTTCAGGCTTTGTCTTGGTTCCCAGAAGGCGTTAGCATTAACTCTGGCAGGCAAACAAACTCAACTCTGCTACACCTGTTGCTCTCTGGCACTGCTGCACTAACAAGCTTACTGTATAACTTTGCTTTTTTCTTTATGTTGCAACTTCTCTCTGTAGTCTGTCTCTAGATTAATACCAGGGAATCTATACCTCCTGACTTCAGAGGCTTCAGGCTTTGGCCTCTGTGTCCAGCAGAGCTGAAGGTGCTCTAGCTGACTTGATTTGCTTGGCTGGGGCATGACCAGCAGGGACGTGCACCTGCTGCACACCCTTGCCCCTAGCTGGGGGTGTACTAGACTGACCTCTAAATAACTAGTCCCCTCCCCTCCTTAGAGGGAGAGTTAGAATGGAAAGAAGGGTTTCATTCTCTGTAACTGTAGCTCTGCCAAGCTTGCTGCCACCTACTGGTGAGGCTCCTTTCACACCTGCGTTCAGGTGTCCGCTCGTGAGCTCCGTTTGAAGGGGCTCACAAGCGGCCCTGAACGCAGCCGTCTGGCCCTAATGCATTCTCAGTGGAGGCGGATCCGCTCAGAATGCATCCGTCTGCCAGCGCTCAGCCTCCGCTCCGCTCAGTGAGCGGACACCTGAACGCTGCAAGCAGCGTTCAGGTGTCCGCCTGGCCGTGCGGAGGCAAGCGGATCTGTCCAGACTTATAATGGAAGTCAATGGGGACGGATCCGCTTGAAGATGACACAATATGGCTCAATCTTCAAGCGGATCCGTCCCCCATTGACTTTCAATGTAAAGTCTGAACGGATCCGCTCAGGCTACTTTCACACTTAGAAATTTTTCTAAGTTATAATGCAGACGGATCCGTTCTGAACGGATGCAAACGTCTGCATTATAGGAGCGGATCTGTCTGATGAAACATCAGACGGACCCGCTCCGAACGCTAGTGTGAAAGTAGCCTGAACCAGGTAAATTACACTTGAACATAACAGTTTCAAAATAGGAAATGCACATTGTGAAGGACCTGCAATAAATACACAGATGACATGATTTTAGCCCATTAGAGATAGTAGCAGGGTGCAAAAGTGGTAATGCCACTCTGGGTATTACACATGCTGCAGTCTGAACACACTCTGGAACATGCTACTCTCTAAACACACAACACATCCTAGAACATACCACAGTCTAAAGATACTCTGGAACAAACTAATGTCTGAAGAAACTTTGGAACATGCTACAGTCTGAACACACTCTGGAACATGCTACTGTCTGAACACACTCTAGAACATGCTAATGTCTGAACACACTCTAGAACATGCTATAGCATGAGCATAGTCTAGAACATGCCACAGTCTGAAGATACTCTGGAACATACTAATGTCTGAAGAAAGTCTGGAACATGCTAATGTCTGAACACACTCTAGAACATGCTATACCATGAGCATAGTCTAGAACATGCCACAGTCTGAAGATACTCTGGAACAAACTAATGTCTGAAGAAAGTCTGGAACATGTGACAGTCTGAACACACTCTAGAACATGCTACAGTCTGAAGATACTCTGGAACATACTAATGTCTAAAGAAACTCTGGAACATGCTAATATCTGAACACACTCTAGAACATGCTATAGCATAAGCACAGTCTGGAACATGCTACTGTTTAAAGATACTCTGGAACATACTAATGTCTGAAGAAAGTCTGGAACATGCGACAGTCTGAACACACTCTGGAACATGCTAATGTCTGAACACACTCTGGACTCTGAAATATCATATAGTCTGAAGACACTGTGGAACAGTCTACAACCTAATCACACTCTGTATAATGCTCTGGAACAAGCTTATGTCTGAACACCATTAAATATGCTGTAGTCTGAAAACACTTTAGACTATGCTACAGTCTTACATGCACTCTGCAGCATTCTACTGTCTGAGGGCACTCTGGAACATCTTACAGTGTGAATACACTCTGGAGCATTCTACAGTCTGAACACTCTGGAAGATCCTACATCCTCATCATACTCTCTATCATGCTCTGGAACATGCTACAGTCTGAAGACACTCTAGAGCAGGGGTCAGCAACCTCAGGCACTCCAGCTTTTGTGAAACTACAACTCCCAGCATGCACCATTCACTTCTTTGGGAGTTCTGAGGGCAGCCAAGCAACTGTGCATACTGGGAGATGTAGTTTCACTACAGCTGGAGTGCCGGAGGTTGCTAATCCCCGTTGGTACTAACTGAAACTGCTCTAGAACATTCTACATTCTGAACATATTCTGGAGTATGGTCCTCTAGAACCTGCAAGCATTCAGACTATAGCATGCTACTGTGCAAAATGCTACATTCTGAAACATACTACTATCTGAAAACACTTTAAAATATGCTACAGTTCAAACATACTCTGGAAAATGCTACAGTGAACATCTACTACAACATGCAAACACACTCTAGAATATGTTGCCTAAAGACATTCTGGAACATGCTACAGTCTGAACACTTCCTGGAATATACTGTAGCCAGAAAACAATCTAGATCAATGGTGGCAAACCTATGGCAAGGGTGCCAGAGGCAGCACTCAGAGCCCTCTCTGTGGGCACCCAAGCCCTGGAAAAAGTCGATGGTGTACCAATATGCCTTGGACTTTTCCTGCCATTCATCAGCGCATTGCTATGCAGACAGGCTATTATAGCTAAATGTTAAAGAACATGGAAGATATTTTGTATCAGACTGTAATATTCAGGTTAATTGCTGTGTTGGCACTTTGGGTTTTGGGTTGCAGTTTGGGCACTCGGCCTGTAAAACGTTTGCCGTCACTGCTCTAGAACATGTGACAGTCTGAATATACTTTGTATAATGCTCTGGAACATGCTACAGTCTGAACATATTTTGGAAGATGAACTGGAACACTTCAGTATTTTTAGTCTGTTACAATGTACAAGGACGTTGCAGGTAAAATGTAACCATATGAAATCCCTACTATTTAGCTCACAGATGATTGTCTAGACCAAGCATGTCAAACTCAAAGGCTAACATGGGCCAAAAAAAAATAATTTAAGTTTATGTGGGCCGCATCAAAAAAATTTTTTTTTTACAATATAATGCAGACAGATCCGTTCTGAACGGATCCACCGTCTGCATTATATGAGCGGGTCCGTCTCAGACGGATCCGCTCTGAACGCAAGTGTGAAAGTAGCCTTAGGGGCGAGAACCTGGGATCTTTCATCCCTTGTCCTATTCAGCTCTATCAGGGTGAATAGGACTTCACACTGTCCCTGCTGCTCTGTGCCTTGTGCACACAGCATCAGGGATGTTACCATGGCAACCAGGGCTTCTGTAGCGTCCTGGCTGCCATGGTAACTGATCGGAGCCCCAGGCTTACACAGCTGGGGCTCCGATCAGAAGCTGCCACTGCACCACCAATGAGGGGGAGGGGAGAGGTCCCTGTGGCCACTGCCACCAATGATTTTAATACTGGGGGGGTTGAGAGGGGCTGGCGCACTGTGCCACCAATGATTTTAATGGGATGGGGGGTTGGGGGGGGGGAGCACACTGCACCACCAATGATAAATTACCCCTTTATACAGGAGGCTGGTAC
Source organism: Bufo gargarizans (assembly GCF_014858855.1). Lineage (NCBI taxonomy): Eukaryota > Metazoa > Chordata > Amphibia > Anura > Bufonidae > Bufo > Bufo gargarizans. Next base: position 32,418,368 of record NC_058087.1, read on the forward strand.
TGGCAGATCAGCAGTTAACCCCTCAGGTGCGGCACCTAAGGGGTTAACTGCCTCTGATCGCAGCTCCCTGTCAGCGGCAGGGTGCCGGCAATGCGATTCTGCTGCCGGCACCCGCCTCCTGTATTGTGTTAAAGACTGACTTTCACTATCAGGCCACACAGAGCGGCGCCCAGCGATGTCTCAGCACTCACCATTAGTCCTGGGCGCCGCCCTGTTCGCCTGCAGTGCTCCATTACTGTCTCCTCTCCTGCTCCACATGCTGCTGATTACTATCGGAGCGATGGGAGGAGACATCAGCTTTACTAGTGGGCGTTCCTTCTTCCTGGCTGTAGCGCTGTCCAATCGCAGCGCAGGGAGAAGGAACGCCCACTAGTGAAGCTGATGTCTCCTCCCATCGCTCCGATAGTAATCAGCAGCATGTGGAGCAGGAGAGGAGACAGTAATGGGGCACTGCGGGCGAACGGAGCAGCGCCCAGGACTAATGGTGAGTGCTGAGGCATCGCTGGGCGCCGCTCTGTGGGAAATGGGAATAGTCCTATCATTGGTGGCTCAGTGTGCCCGCCCCTCCTCTGCCCCTCTCTCCTCATTGGTGGCGCAGTGCGCCCGCCCCTCCTCCCCCCCTCTCTTCTCATTGGTGGCAGCAGCAGCAGCACAGGGGGAGGGAGGACAGCTTCCTTCTCCCTGTGCTGCTGAGAGAACATGAGCGCGCCGATAGCAGCGCGCTCATGTTCAGAGATACTAGACTGCTGGGCCGCAAAGATATTCATTGCAGGCCGCATGCGGCCCACGGGCCGCATGTTTGACACCCATGGTCTAGACTCAATGCAACTGTAACAAATCTTCAGCAGTGAGCAAGACTAGATCTACACTAGATCAGACCGCACGTACATTGCAGGAGTGTTGTGGTGGTGTTTGCATCAGATGTGTACGTTTATGTGGCATTTTTTAGGAATTTGACCTCCTTCATTTACAGGATCTGATCACATTTCTGACATCTCTGGATATTTCTCTGAATAGTTTCGTGCTGATATAAAGTAACTTTTGCAACTTTGTTTCTGTGGCCACAGCCAGAGCGGGCAGCACGGAGTATCACAGCAGCTGCTGACACCGTCCTGTAATATAAAAGCTGACGTGTAGACTGCATGTAATATATGCTCAGAGATACAAGATGCCAAGGGGGCTGATGCCAAGCCTCCCCCCCGGGGAATCCCAGGCTCTGCTGAGGGCACAGTGACTCAAGCTTTCTGGGAATATTTCCGGCCAATGAACACTTCACATTATTCCGACTGAAGGAAGTTCCAGAGCTTTAAAGTGAATCCCAGCGACAGATGACCTGCAGTCATACAAATCAATGACAAGATCGAGCAGACCAACCCCGGCGATGTACTGCAGCTCCAGCGCTGGTCAATGGAGAGGACCAGCTGCAAAGTGCAACAAGAATGGAACGAATGTAACGATATGTAATGTAATGAATGGATTTGCAGAAGTCTTGGCAGTAAAAAATAAAATAAAATAAAATATATTGATTCTGCCCGCACTCTTATGCATAACTACAGGTATATGGTGCCATTATATTGGCTGTATGTGTCAGCATTAGTGATGAGCAGCATAGGCAATATTCAAATTCACGTTATTTCGCAAATTTTTGGCCGAATATTCGCCATAAATTCGCAAATTCGAGAATTCATGATCTCGTCATTATTTTCTTGATTGCGAAAATCATCAATGTAATATATTCACAATAAAAATTAGCAATTAGAATATTCGCGATCAACACTAAGGGGTAGGCAACTTTCCTGTTGGTTGCTAGGGATGTTGCTAAGTGCCGATATTCGCGATAAATTAGCGATGAGAATATTCGCGATCAATGCTGTTCGCAAATACGAATATATAGCACTATATTCTAAATATTCGCGAATTCTCAAAGTGGCGATATTCGCAATTACAATTCGTGATTCGAATATTCGCGCTCTAAACTAGTCAGCATTACTTTGGTACTATAAGATGGTATTCTGTGTTTGGTGAGTAGTATTTTTAGGCAATATTTGGTGGTATTATCGTGGATGTAAATGCCAATATTATATTGTACTATATGGTAGTATTATATGGGCTACATGTGCAGTATTCTTTAGACACATGAAGTGGTTTTATCTTGGTTGTACATGCCAGTATTATTTTGGTACTATACAATAGTATTATACTGGTTGTATATGCCATTACTATTTTAGGTACTATATGGCACTATTAATTGAATATTTGCAGTATAATTTGGACACTACTTGGTGGTATTTTTCTGTACGTGCCAGTACTTTTATACTAGCATAAGTGCCATATGGTGGTATTAGGTGGGTTATATGTGCAGTATGATTTGGACACAATAGAGTGATATTATGTTACCTGCACGTGCCAGTACCAGTAATATTTTGGCACTATGCGGTAGTATTACGTTGGCTGTGTATGCCAATATTATTTTGTCATTATATGGTGGCATCATGTGGACTACATGTGCAGCATCATTTGGGCACTATTTGGTGGTATAATCTCGACTGTTTGTACTAGTATTATTTTAGTATTATATGGCAGTATTATGTGGCTACATGTGCAGCATTTGGACACAACATAGAGGCATTATGTTGGCTGTACATAACAGTTTTAGTTTGGCACTATATGGTGGTATTATACATACCTATATGGATATGCCAATATTATGTTGGTCCTGTGTGGCAGTATTACATGGGCTACATATTGAGTATAACTTGGACTTGATACAGTGTTGTTATGTTACCTGTACATGGCAGTATTATTTTGGCAATATATTGTGTCTTGACAATATATGGCGGTATTATGTGGGCTAAATGTGCAGTATTATGTGAACACTGTATGCATTTGTTGTGTTTTTGGCAGGTTAGATTTCCTCCATGTAATAAATATTAAATAACACTCGAATTTCAAAAAGTTTCCTTTTTTTTCTGACCTGTCATAAGAAATCGGTATCTTGAATGGGTCACCTATAGAACGGTAAGTGGCGCCGCAGTCCCTCCCTGCCTGTCAGCAACATTAAGAAGAATCACACGAAACCCTTATTTGTACTGAGGAGCTCACACTTTTTTCGGGTTTTTACATGTGACCCCTTCTGGTGCTGCTGATTGGCCAATGGAGTTACTAAATTAAGAGAGTCCCTCATCATTGTCCTGGAGGGCAGGACGGGATGTTGTCCTTCCACTAGGCCAGTGATGTTATGGGGTCCTATGGAGGTCACCAGGGGCCCAGATGGCAAGGCGTCTTGTAAATAAAACAATCAATGGTGTCTTATAGAACAGCCCTTTAAATCCATTAAGCAAAGGCGGGTAATTACATAGCATACTGCTCTGGACTATGGCCGCCTGGTGCACGGTGTGGCATGGTGGTGTGGTCTTATAGGACCTGAGCAGCTGTGGAAAACAATAGGAATGACAGGAGGTTACAATGTAATCACTTTTTGAAAATTGCATGTAAAAGTTACAACTAAACTATATTAGCACAACTTTATGTGCTGAGGGAGTTCCCCCCTCTTGTCAATAGGTGGCGCTGTGGAACCAGAGATGTCCTATAGCTTCTTCACAGTCAGTGGAGGCTTCTTAAAAGCACAGTCCATGTGCAGCCAGACGGAAATGTGCTTGGAAAGCTCTGCCACAGGACAACAGCCAAACGATCCAGGAACCCCTGAAAGAAGCAAAGGGGGAAAGGCCCTGACTGCTCATACAACAGGAAACCCCAGCACCCCTGGCGCCCCTTACCACTGCCTCCTCACAATCATCCATTCTCTGTGGACTAAGGAGGACAAGTTCCTTCTGAGACACTGCCAGGACTGGCCATATCTGCTGTGTCACTTCCCGGGTTTATCTGAGAGTCAGACAGATGTAGCAGAGCTCAACTTGTGATGTCACCATTTTTGGTTGCATCAGTTTAATACTGAGAAGTTTTAAATACTGAGAAGTAAAGACACAGAGAAGAACTTACACAGAAGTCAAATTATCTATCTATATCTATATATTTATCTATCTCATATCTATCTATTTATTATCTATCTATTATCTATCTATCTATTATCTATCTATTATCTATTATCTATCTCATATCTATTTATCTATTTATCTATATCTATCTATCTATCTATCTATCTATCTATCTATCTATCTATCTATCTATCATCTATCTATCTATCTATCTATCTATCTATCTATCTATCTATCTATCTATCTATCTATCTAATATCTATCTATCTATCTATCTATCTATCTATCTATCTATCTATCTATCTATCTCTAGTAACCCCGGCTGATAATCTGTTACTGTTTTCCATCATATTTATTGGACATATTATAAGCAGTCACCGCGACCTATGACATTACTGACATTATGTTTCTATATTTTATACTACAACATAATCACATTACCGGAAGCTGAGACGCCGGCAGCGCAGGTTCTCAGTAGCCGCGTTTAGCTCGGGCTGCGGTAACCGGCACCGTCCAGCAGTCAAGTATCCCTAGAAATTATTTTAAATGTTGGCAGCGATTAAGTTGTCAGTCACAGCAGATTTCTGAGAAGGAGGCCTGGATTTCTGGGAAAAGCACCCAGGTCCGGGTATAAGGTAGAATTGGGATGGGGGAGGGGAGCCAGCCGGGGGCTTGCATTGAATAGGAGCATGGTGGATTTCCTGCTGAAGTGTAATAATAGCAGGAATAACCTGATACATAATAAGCATATAATGTACATAGATGTTTACATTCCTACAAAAGTATTGGCGCCCCGGTGTGTCACCAGTAAAGCAACAACCCAGCTTTACACTTAGGGTACTTTCACACTAGCGTTATTCTTTTCCGGTATTGACATTCGGTAAAGGGTCTCAGTACCGGAAAAAAAAACGCATCAGTTTTGTCCTAATGCATTCTGAATGGAAAGCAATCCCTTCAGTATGCATCAGGATGTCTTCCGTTCCGTCCCTTGTACGGTACTTTACCGGACAAAATACCGCATTTGCTGGATCCGGCATTAATTTCCCTAGAGATGTATTAATGCCGGATCTGGTACCAAATGTTCCGGAAATTGCTGCATCGCTGAATCAGTTTTTCTGGATGATACCGGATGAGATGGATCAGGTATTTCACCAGATCTGTCCAACGGATCTGGAAAAAAAATCTATCCGTTTTTTATATGGCTTGCCATTGCCGGAACTGCCTGCCGGATTCTAACAATGCTAGTGTGAAAGTACCCTTAGGGCTCTGTCACACGAGCGGATGCCGCGCGTGGAATCCTCTGCGTGAAAGAGAGCCAAGCCCCGCTCCGGACAGCAGAGACACGGAGCACTAACATGATTGACAATGCTCCGTGCCTCTCTGTGATCTTTTTACTACAAAATCACGGTCCCTGCTGTCCGGAACGGGCCTTGGCTCTGTTTCACGCAGCGGATTCCACGCACGACATCCGCTCGTGTGAAAGTACCCTTAGTTTGGACTATGATTCTTCAGCTGCTATGCAGGACAATGTGTTTCCATGGTTACAGACTACAGATAAACTCTGTGAAGTCGGATGCTGTAGTCCTGGGGACAGATGGATGGCGATATAATCTCAGGATCAGACTACACATGGTTTGTGGACTGTTACCATGGAGACGCATAGGTCTGTGCAGGAGCTGAATACACAATGCTGCTTACAAGGTGCATGCATTGCAGCATTAGTTGCATAGGTGGATGCAGCTCACATCTCCTTCTGTCCCGATAGTTTGTGACAATGTATCAGTACAGATTTTTGTTTTAGGCTACAGAGCTACAATTAGGCCTCATGCACATGACCGTTGTGTGCATCCGTGTCCGCTGTTCCGTTTTCCGTGATTTTCTGTGGACCCATTGACTTTCAATGGGTCAGTTGAAAACTCGGAAAATGCACCGTTTGTCATCCGCGTCCGTGATCCGTGTTTCCTGTCCGTCAAAAAAATAGGACATGTCCTATTTTTTTGACGGACAACAGTTCGCGGACCCATTCAAGTCAATGGGTCCGTGAAAAAACACGGAGGCACACAAGATTGTCATCCGCGTCCTATCATTTTCAAGGCAAATTTGACTTAGATTTTTTTTTTCACTTTTCTAGTCTGGTGATCCTCCAAAAATCAAGGAAGACACACGGAAGTAAAAACGGACACGGATCACGGAACAACGGAACCCCGTTTTGCGGACCGTGAAAAAATACTGTTGTGTGCAAGAGGCCTTGATTGAACGTATTCGATCTGCGCACAGTTTCAGCCCTCAGCAGGTTTATTTAAGGAGACAAATATTACGGAGGAGGTTTTTTTCCCCATTGGGAATTGAACTGCAAAATGATGCGCTAATATGCCAGTATTCTGTGGGCTCTTAAGGCTGGGTTCAGACCTGAGCGTTTTACAGCGCGTTCCCACGCGCTGTAAAACGCTCAACAGGCAAGAACCTATGCTTCCCTATCGGCATGGTTCTCACCTGGGCATTTTACAGCGCGTACGATCGCGCTGTAAAACACCCGACGCCCCAAGAAGTACATGAGCTTCTTTGGGGCGTCTTGTCGCGCGTTCCAGTACATAGACTTCAGCGGGAACGCGCGACAATGGGCATTCGCTTGTCTCTGTATGCGCGATTGCAAACGCCCGTACAATCGCGCATACAGAGCACTCCACCCCGAACGCTCAGGTCTGAACCCAGCGTCAAGGTGTCCTATTTGAAGAGTGCATATTATTTTGGCACCAACTGCCTGACGGAATCCTCTGCTGCAAGTGTGAAAGTCGCCTAATTCACTCATTGTATGGCAGTGTTATTTGTGGGCTGCATTGTGTGGGCATTGTATGGAAAAATCCTGTAGCATACGCACCTGCGCTGAGTGATGTGCACCATATATACGTATACACATACAGTATGTAGCTGCTTTTCACCATCTGAGTTCTTAATAATCGCTGTATGCACCGGAGGAGTTAATGCTGCTTTACAATGACTGGCACCAGTCTGGTTCTCTGGTTAATATGCATGTCACAACCAGTTACTAAGATAACAATTAATTGCTATAAAGCCTGACGTTCGTTAGTCACTACTAAATTAATTTGCTTCAGCTGTCTTCATAAACACAACTTGCAGCCATTAATCCTGCAGATATTTCATGTGCGTGGAGACGAGCAAGTCTCCTCTTGTCCCTGATCATTCAGGGCTGGGCGGCTCACTTCTCCAGGTCTCACCACCCAACTGCAATCTCCTTGATTACTTCATTAGTGCTGATCTATGCCCCAAATTAAAGTGCACCTCCGGCCACAAATGAGACCCTGCCTGTGCTCCGGACTCCTCCTGTGCAGTCTGTTCTCTAGATGTCTCTTTCTTTCGTTTCTGGGACAGGAAGACATTGTCTGACACCGTTGACCGGATGCCATTGTCATCCGCTCTCCCAGAGGCTCCTCCCCTTTGTTTAGTAGCTCTTCCTGTCAGCCAATCAGAGAGAAAGACAAGCCTCGCTATACAGTGGAGAGTGGGAAACATGTGGCCAAATGTTCTACCGTCAGACAGATCCGAGCCTTCCCCCTCCGGGTTCTGTTCACACGGGAGTCACGACTTCTACTCAGACAAGATGCATTGTATTCTGCTCTAAGAATAATGTCATGGTGATGTCTATCTACCTCATATCTATCTATTATCTATCTAATTAATCTATATTTATCTATGAAAACATTAGATATTTCCCGAAAACTTAAATGTGATCATCGTACTGTGAAGAGATTGTAGCTGATTCAGAGCACAGACGGGTTCATGCAGATAAAGGCACAAAGGGGAAGGTTTCTGCCAGACAGATTCATCGGATTAGGAGAGTAGCTGCTGAAATGCCATTACAAAGCAGCAAACAGGTATGTGAAGCTGGACTCCCGCGAACCTCAAGGTGTAGGATCCTCCAGACGCTTGCAGTTGTGCATAAACCTACTATTCGGCCACTCCTAACCAGTGCTCAGAAGCAGAACGGTTGCGGGGGACACAGACTTACATGAAGTTTACTGATGAGGGCTATGCAACCCTGGATGGTCCAGATGGATGAAGTAGTGGACAGTTGGTGGATGGCCACCATGTCCAAACGTCATCAAGAAGGTAGTGGAGTCATGTTTTGGGACGGAATCATGGAGAGAGAGCTAGTAGGCCCCTGAAAATGGCCACGGCAAAGTATGCAGAGTCTTTGACTAACCACTTTCTTCCATGATACAAAAAGAAAAAACTTGCCTTCCTCAACAAATTCATCTTCATGCATGACAATGGGCCATCTCAGGCTGCAGAGAAGACCTCTGAGTCATTGGCTGCTATGGGCATAAATGGAGAGAAACTCATGGTGTGGCCACTAGTGTTGGTTGAGCACCAAAGGGCTCGGGTGCTCGAGTAGAACAATGGAAGTCAATGGGAGAACTCGAACATTAAACTTGGCACCGCCTGCTCCGAAGAGGGTTAGGGCGTCTAGTTCACAAGAAAAGGTCAGAAATAGATGGAAACACCACTGAAATGGTTCAGGAACAGCATGGGGAGGATGTCTGGATGCATCTTGGACTCCCAGGTCGCTGCTGGAAACAATGTTGTCCGAGTAGTACGCCACTTTTATGGACTGACAATAATACGCACAAAACCGAAGATAAAATCGATTTTAGAGGAAAACATTTTAGGAAACATTCTTTCCTGTATATTTACTTGTATATAAAGTGCAAGTGCTGCCAAAAATTACAAGAAAGAGGCACTCCGATACAACCTGTATCTCACATAAAGGAGGGCCTCATTCACATTGTGGTACAATTATTCAGGTAGTGGGACTCCTACACTCATAAAGCCTATGCACTAAGGGAAAGGGATGCCAAAAATTACAAGGAACCGGCGCTACAATACACCCTTTATTACACATAAAGGAGGGCATCATACACAGCCTTGAAAAATTATGATTGATGGCCTGCTGGTGACCCTCTAAAACATTAGGGGTGAGGGCCTGCTGCTGATCTGACCATCTAAAACATTAGGGGTGAGGGCCTGCTGCCGAGATGACCCTCTAAAACATTAGGAGCGAGGGAAGCCTAATAAGCATGTTCATATGATGGAGGAGGAGAAAAGGAAGATTCAACCTTATACCATATTTTGTGGCAGAAGGGGTGCATGGAAAAAGAGTGTTTTCAATACACTATAAAAGCCACATGTAAAGTGCCTTTATGTTCAGCCGCTTCCTCTGGTGGAGCAGAGAAGTCAGGGGCAATCCAGGCCTTGTTCATTTTAATTAGAGTCAACCGGTCAGCATTTTCAGTTGACAGGCGGATGCGCTTATCAGTTGTTATGCCCCCAGCAGCACTAAATACCCACTCTGACAAAACTCTGGCAGCAGGGCAGGCCAGCACCTCCAAGGCGTAGAGCGCCAGTTTGCGCCACGCGTCCAGCTTGGACACCCAGTAGTTGTAGGGCACTGAGGGATTACTGAGGACACTGACACGGTCTACTATGTCCTCCTTCACCATCTTCCAAAATGTTTCCCTCCTTGTGACACTAGGCAGCGCATCAGGATGAGGGTGCTGGTGGGGTGTCATGAAACTGTCCCAGGCCTTGGAGAGTGTTGCCCTGCCTTTGTTGGAACTGCTTGTGTTCCCCTCGTCTCCCCTCCTCGGTTAGCCAAGGAACTATGGACTCTGCCGCCAGCTTTGTCAGCTGGGAATTTTTGGAACAAATTTTCCACAAGGACCTTCTGGTATTGCACCATTTTGCTCGTCCTCTCCACCACAGGTACCAACAGACAAGACTTCGCTGTCCTCATCAGGAGGATGACTCTCAACCTCCTCATCCTCTTCTGCCCATCCATGCTGAACAGATGGAATAAAACTGTCTCCTGCTCCTCCTCCTCCTAATCATCATCATCCTATTCACGCTGAGAAGACGAACTGAGGGTGGTCTGGCTATCATCCTGTGTACTGTCTTCCCCCATTTCCACCTCTTCCACATGGAAAGCGTCTGTCTTAATTGTGAGCAGCGAGCGTTTGAGTAGACACAGAGGTGGGATAGTGACGCTGATAATAGCGTTGTTGCCGCTCACCATCTGTGTTGATTCCTTAGAGTTGTGTAAAACCTCACAGAGGTCAGACATCCATTCCCACTCGTCGCTTGTGAAGAACGGAAGCTGATTGGAAAGGCGACGACCATGTTGCAGCTGGTATTCCACTACTGCCCTCTGCTGCTCACAAAGCTTGGCCAACATGTGGAACGTGGAGTTCCAGCTCGTGCTAACGTCGCACAACAGCCGGTGAGCTGGCAATTGTAAGCGCTGCTGCAGCGTTGACAGACCGGCGGAAGCTGTCGATGACTTGCACACACGTGGCGCACCTTCACCAGTACCTCAGGCAAATTGGGGTATGTTTTGAGAAACCGCTGAACCACTAAGTTGAACTCGTGGGCTAGGCATGGTATGTGTGTGAGCTTACTGAGCTCCAAAGCTCAAGTTACGGTCATTATCAGACACAACCATGCCTGGTTGCAGGTTGAGTGGCGAGAGCCACAGCTCAGTCTGGTCTCTTATCCCCTGTCACAGCTCTGCGGCGGTGTGCTGTTTGTCACCTAAGCAGATCAGTTTCAGCACGGCCTGTTGCCGCTTCCCCACTGCAGTGCTACACTGCTTCCAGCTACCGACTGATGGCTGACTGGTGCTGCAAGATGATAATTCAGAGGTGGAAGTGGAGGAGGAGGTAGAGGAGGAGATGGGGGGGGGGGGGGTTGCAGCCACTAATGTAGGTGGTGGAGGAAAACCCTTATGGAAGTAGGACCAGCAATCCTTAGTGTCGGTAGCACCTGTGCCATCCCAGTGTACGACTCAATCCCGGCCTCCACAACGTTCACTCAGTGTGCCGTCAGGGAAATGTAGCATCCCTGGCCAAAAGCACTTGTCCATGTGTCAGTCGCTAAGTGGACCTTCCCAGTAACTGCGTTGGTCAGGGCACGGTGATGTTACGGCACACATGCTGATGTAAGGTTGGGACTGCACACCGTGAGAAATATTGGAGGCTGGGGACTGAGTAACGAGGGACGGCTGCCGCCATCAGGCTGCAGAAAGCCTCAGAGTCCACAAGCCTAAATGGCAACTTTTCCAGGGCCAGCTATTTGGAAAGGTGCGCATTTAGTGCTATGGCCTGTGGGTGGGTGGCTGAGTGTTTGCGCTTGCGTTCAAAGGCCTGGGGTATAGACATCTGTACGATGCGCTGGGACACAGAAGTGGATGTGCTAGCTGTTGGTGCTTGCGAAGGTCCAGGTGCAGGGCGGGAGGCATCCGGGCCTGCGCCTTGGACAGGGGATTGGCCAGCACATAACACAGGAGAAGAGGAGGCAGTGGTGTGACCCGCAGACACTTATTGTGGACCCAGGCGTTTGGCCCACCTATTACAGTGCTTTGATACCCATGTGGCGGATCATGCTGGTGGTGGTGAGGTTGCTAGTGTTCATGCCACGGCTCATTTTGGTACGGCACAGGTTGCAAATGACAATTCTTTTATCGTCTGCATTTTCCTCAAAAAAGTGCCAGACTGCGGAACACCCACCCTTGGCAAGAGAGATTGCTGCAAGGGGGTGGTCCGGGGAACAGTTGCAGGCCTGTTTGGTGTGACACGCTTTCTCCCTATTGCCACCCCACTGCCTCTTCCAGCCTGTTGCGGTGCTGCGGCTCTCTCCCACTCTGTACTGCTGTCCTCGCTCAGATTGCCACCTTCCCAGGTGGGGTCAGTTACTTCATCGTCCACCACCTCCTCTTCCACTTCCTCACTCTGGTTATCCTCCTGACTTGCTGACCTAACCACAACCTCAGTTATTGACAACTGTGTCTCATTCTCATCATCAACCTCTTGAGAAACTAATTGCAGTTGACTCATTGGCAACTGTGTCTCATCATCATCATCCACCTCGTGAAACACTAATTGCCATTCCCCACCGTCATCTTCTGACTATGGATGCTGCAGAGTTCGGGAATCAGTGCACAAGATCTCCTCATGTCCCTCTTCAAGCGGCCTTGGCGAGAAGCCCAAATCAAGGAATGGCACTGAAAAGAGCTCCTCGGAATATCCGAGTGCGGGATCACTTGTTTGCTAAGACTCTCCATGGTGGGTGGAAGGAGGATCAGGGTGAGGATTCTGTTGACCAGACTCTTGGCTACTGAGACTAGACTTGGTGGAAGACAGAGTGGTGCTTAACCGACTGGAAGCATTATCTGCTGCAATCCGACCGACCACCTGGTCTGACTTAGAATGTGGTGTCCTGCGCCACCCTGCAAACTGGGACATGAAGCTAGGTATCGTGGATGTGTGTGTTTCTTGTGCTCTGGCAGCAGGACAGTTTCACCGCGCCCAGGGCCACTTCCCCGTCCCTTACTGCTCGCCTTGCGCTTATTAAATGGTATATATGCTTGCATGTATGTCACACGTACAGTAGCACAGATTTTGTAAGTGTATGTGCAAATAAAGTCACAGAATGTCACAGATATTTTTAGGATGCTCAAACGTTAAAAACAAGCGGTATAGCGCAATTAATGTTGCAGCGTCTATGAAAAGAAGTACACTGATTGTCACAGATAATTTTAGGATGCGCAAATGTTATACTGGAGATGTAGTGCAGGTAATGTCGCTGTCACCACTGGCTAATAAAATTACACTGAATTAATGTCACTGGTATTTAGGATGGGCAAACGTTATAGAGGAGATGTAGCACAGGTAATGTCGCTGCCACCAGCAGCAAAAAAATTTGACTGAATGTCACTGATATTTCGGATACACAAATGTTATACAGGAGATGTAGCGCAGGTAATGTCACTGTCCGCACCGGACACCGTCTACAGAAAAAGTACACTGGATGTCACAGATATTTTTAGGCTGCGCACACGTTAGACAGGAGATGTAGCGCAGATAATGTCGCCGTCACCAGCGGCCAAACAATTGCAAGCTATTTAGTGCAGGTTGCGCTAATAATTATATTTCTGCCAGATACAGGGCTTTTGGGTCTCTAACAAGTTTTTTTTTAAATAAAAATATTAGTATTTCACTCCCTACACTATCTGTCTCTTCTTCAGCACAGCTCTCCCTGACTAAGACCGAGCCAAACATGTGTCATCAGGTGCTATATAGCACCCGATGGCGCGTTCCGGCCAGCCAATCACTGTAATGCCAGCAGCCAACATGGCTACATCATTACAGTGAATGGCAGTACTTACCTGCACGTTTACTGGCTGCATAGCAGCCAACAAATGTGCGAGCAGGAGACTCGAGCATCGCGCTCGAGCACACGCGGTGTTCAGCCGAACACCGCGATGTGCCGAGCATAGCGATACTCGAGCCGAACTGATGTTCGGCCTAGCATGCTCGCCTAACACTAGTGGCCACCATCCTCCTCTCACCTCATACATATCTAGAACCTTTGGAGTATCCTCAAGCAAAAGATCTATGAGGGTGGGAGGCGGTTCACATGAAAACAGCAGATCTGGGAGGTTATTCTGACATCCTGCAAGGAAATTCAAGCAGAAACTCCAAAAACTCACAAGTTCAGTGAAGGCGAGACTTGTGAAGGTGACATCAGAGAAGGGGTCCTCTGTTAACACGTTACTTGGCCCGTTAAGATGTTTTTTTTTTATTTCAGTGAATGTGACCTCTTAATCTCTAAGGCTACTTTCACAGTAGCGGCACGGACCTCCGGCAGGCTGTTCCATCGGATGAACAGCCTGCCGGATCCGTCCTGCCGCTAGTGACCGTGTGCCTCCGGACTGCCGTTCCGTCCCCATTGACTAGAATGGGGGCGGGGATGGAGTTCCGGCGAGGCATGGCAGCGCACGGAGAGAGGCTGCCAGAATAAATGTCGGACATGTCTAATATCTGTCTATCTATCTATCTATCTATCTATCTTCTATCTCATATCTATCTATTTATTATCTATCTATTTATCTAATATCTATATCTATCTATCTATCTATCTATCTATCTATCTATCTATCTCTAGTAACCCCGGCTGATAATCTGTTACTGTTTTCCATCATATTTATTGGACATATTATAAGCAGTCACCGCGACCTATGACATTACTGACATTATGTTTCTATATTTTATATGACAACATAATCACATTACCGGAAGCTGAGACACCGGCAGCGCAGGTTCTCAGTAGCCGCGTTTCGCTCGGGCTGCGGTAACCGGCACCGTCCAGCAGTCAGGTATCCCTGGAAATTATTTTACATTTCTGATCAGTGTGAATGGTCTTATTCGCCACCAGTCTCTCTGATTGGCTTTGCTAATTTCTGGTAGCGGTACATGTACGCGGCATGGAGCGCTTTATGCCCCTTTCTGGAATACCTGCTATCATAATGAAATGCACTGTCCGCACAGTGTGCACCATCTATAACACTGCAGATAATGGACGCAGATTTACATAACATATTTGTGTATTTATCTCTGATTGTATAATCTCTAAAGAGGATGAATGTCATTATATTAACATGTGACTTATATGTAAACATGGCCGCCTCTCCGCAGACTGTATGTTCTTCATGTGATTATGACAATTTAAAATATCAGTATGGAATAGCTTTTAAAATGATTCCTAGAAACATTGTACTGCTGAACTGGTAAACCTACAGACTGGACTCCAGATCAGGATGCTTAATGTACACAGAAACTCCACCAGCAGAATAGTGAGTGCAGCTCTGGAGTATAATACAGGATGTAACTCAGGATCAGTACAGGATAAGTAATGTATGTACACAGTGACTGCACCAGCAGAATAGTGAGTGCAGCTCTGGAGTATAATACAGGATTGAGTGCAGCTTCGAGGAGCATCCGATTATTGGGAAGTATGCATTCCTTCCTAACCAGCTGCTTTTTCAGTAGGGTAGTGTGGCCTACTCGACACAGTCAGGATTACTGAAGAAAGACAATTCGTGCAACAGGCACAAACTACATAAAGTTTGAGATAGTCCAGCTCTAGGATGACCTTCCATCTTGCCATAGGGTGCAGGCTCTTAAAGGGATTCTGTCAGCTAGTTTTAGCCCATAGAGCTGAGGACATGCACTGCTAGATTGCCACTATCACATCCGCAATATACATTTCCCATAGCTCTGAGTACTTTTATTCTGTCAAAAAAACGATTTTATATATATGCAACAATGATGAGCGGCAGGGACAATATTCGAATCCGCGATATTTAGCAGAATTTGTGATCTCCAGTCATTATTTTCTTGATTGCAAAAATCGGCAATCGGAAAACTTGCGATGCAAAAATTTGTGATCAACACTACTCCTAAAGTCAAAGATATTGCAGCCTACTCGTTGGCCCACAAGCAAGAAGCAGTGAGGGATCATGGGTACTTGATTAAAAAAAATCTAGAATATTCGCGATTATGAAGATAGAGCACTATATTGTAGATTTTATGCGAATTCTCGAAGTGCCAATATTTGCGATAAAAATTTGCGATTCGAATATTGCGCGATCAACACTAATATGCAAATGAGGCTAGTAGGGAGCCGAAGGGGCTGTTACCAACGTTTCAGGAGCCCAGCACCGCCGCGCATCCTCCGAATCTCCTCCTTGCTCCCCCGACGCCACACAGTTAGAGCGCCGTAATCTTGCGCATGCGCGAGTACTCCGCATGTCATTGTTCTTTCCCTGTGCTGCATTAGACTCAGGGAACGAACTGCGCATGCGCTAGTTGGCATGCGTGAGATTACGGCGCTCTATACACAGTGTACATGAGAAAGCCCCTTCTCAATGTGGTCATCATTTCAAGCATCTTTTTGACCCTTTTTCACTTCACCCTCAATGTTTGCCTTTTTTCATAGCTGGCAATATAACAGACTTCCTAACTGAATCTGACCAGTACATAGGCTGTTACATAGCTCGCAGAAAGACACTATTTTTCAAAGGATAAATAAATCTTCAGCGTCATTAGCAACAGTGGACATACTGGCGTAACTATAGGGGTCGCAGCGGTCCCAGTTGCGATCGGGCCCCTAAGCCAGAGGAAAGCAGCTCTCATATCAGCACTGCCCTCTCTTCAAACAGCTGATCTCCCGGCACCCCTGCCGGTCTGATAGGAATGACCTATCTTTAGGATAGGGCTTCAGTAGTAAAAAGAGGACAACCCCTTTAACAGTAGGACTGGAGGGAATGGGTTGGATTGAGAATTTAGCATGTTGGGGGATGTTTCAATTTTTGCCTTAGGCACCAGAAAGGCTAGCTGCACCCCTGCCTCTTTCCATAAAGCACTGAGGGAAAGTGGTGGTGGTGGGGGGGGGGGGGGGGGCAGGGGGGGCCCAAGCTGAACTCCTGCACCAGGGCCCATGAGCCTTTAGCTACGCCCTTGAGTGGACAGCATCATAGATGAATCTTCTACATATTCTTAAGAAAACATTTCTTTAAAACAACAATTCTTAATTCTTCACTAGCAATTTTCTGGCTAGTAATGCAGGATACAGTCTTATTAGCCCAGTCACATGCTTGTGGCAGACCCTACAAGGGTAACACTTACAGATGCTTATATGTGGCTGGTTCACCTTAGATACCAGCTGGGGCTTTCCTATAGATGCCACTAGCTGTCTTGATCCACAGGGGCTGGATCCACGATAACACTGTTAGTGCTAGACAAGATCCCGTTTGTGACGCCAAATTGCAGTGGCCGGGTTTGGGGTGGCTCTAACGCTACGCTGGGTCCCCCAGACACAATCAAGGTGTCACCATGTGTTGCTGCTCTCCAGAAGGGATGGTAAGGCGTGGTGCACCCCAATGGGAAATAAGTCCAGAGAGTAAGGGTCTGCAGTAACCAGTGCGCTTCTTTACTGGAAGAATTCAGGTGCAAAACAATACAGGTGATGCGTTGGGCTGGCTTCTCCGGTCTCCTCCCTGGCAGGGGAAGGGTTTGATGCTGAGGAAAGCCCTAAACTAGCTGTCCCTCTCTCTCTTCAGAAGGCTGGTACCCTGGTCCAAGGCTGGTAATCCAGAGTCTGTGGCACAGTATAACCGTCTCAGCGTCTTCTTCTGGTCACTCAGTAGTCTGGAAGAGTCTTCCCTTCCAAGCACTGGTCCCTAACTGCAGAACACTAGGGGCTCTGACTGTTCTCCTTATATACAGTTTCTAGCTGAACTAGTCGGAGGGGTGGAGAAGCTCAGCACAGACAATTACAAAGTTACCACTCCCGTCTGGCATAGACTTACATTAGGGCTTCAATGATACTCAATGGCAATTACAAAGCAGTTTTTCCAGACAAAAACAAGTTTTCCGACCTAAAAACAGAGCTAAAACCAGACATTCAAAAGGGCAGTCTGTCTGGTTTTGGTGGTAAATAAGTCTGGCTTTTTCCCTCCAAAACATGGTCTTCTTTAAACTCTATGGCAGCTGTGGAAAATGAACCAGCTTCTCATTGAAAGTCCTAACAGTCTCTCAGTAGTCATTAACACTTTCCACAGTGCCTAGCAATGTACCCCCTTCTCCAGGGCACTACAGTAGAAGCATTCTGTATGAATGCAGCAATCACCTCCACAGTATAAGAAATGACGGACGGCTACTGTGATCCCTTTTCCTCATACAGCTGCATTGTTTCTGGCCAGCAGAGATCTTTTCAGACAGAATGATCTGCTGCCCAGAAATGATAATATAGTTGCCTGCATGAAAGACAGCATTTCGCTCATTCATTGATCGTTTGCACCTTTAAATGGACAGATTATCGGGAACGAGTGTTCATAGGACAATCGGACCATGTAAACCTTCCATAAGAGCAGAGACGATGGAAATTTCTGCCAGAGGAATTTATTATAATGAATTAATTGAACGAGTTTAAAATATGTGACCAGTACATCATGTGGAGGCTTCCAATCTGTACTACATTGAGCAGCAACCTCTTCGCCCCAGAGGGAATAACTTGCTCCCAAAGACCAGAACAACAAGATCTCTAATACCGTCCGTCATAGATACAGCCGGGTTCTCTCATTTGTCCCCTTTACAGTCTGGCTTCATTATTATGTAAGCCGCGCTGCTCCTGAATAAGGAAAACTTTCGAACTCCCTCTGGGAAACGTGTGGTAAACACATTTGGAGAATTAATTTTCACTTCTCCAATTTGTTTGAAAACTGAAGTGAAATTTATCTTCCATCTTCTTGTAAGAGGTTCTGCCACTGCAGTGTTTTTATACTGTTGATTTAGCGTGTGGAAGTCAAAGCTTCATCGTTATATCCTAAAACCAAGAAATGAACTAATGAAGTGTTCACCTTCATGGCCTCTGCATGTAATTTCCCGGAGCTCTGCACTTTCATTAGGTGACACAGGCAGTAATAAAATGATCGTTTTTAGGACAGTTAAAGGAAACCTGTAACCAATAAAGGCCTCATGCACACGGCCGTTGTTTTGGTCCGCATCCGAGCCGCCATTTTGGCGGCTTGGGTGCGGACCCATTCACTTCAATATCCGCATCCGTTGCTCCGTTCCGTGGCCCCGCAAAAAAAATATAACATGTCCTATTCTTGTCCGCGCTTTGTGGATAAGAATAGGCAGTTATATGTAAAGGCTGTCCATGCCGTTCCGCAAATTGCGGAACGCACACGGATGCCACCTGTGTTTTGCAGATTTGCGGACCGCAAAACACACCGCGGTCGTGTGCATGCGGTCAAAGTGCATGCGATCTGTGGGCAGCAGGTTAGAAACAGGAGGAGCCGAGCAGATTGATATATGGTTTTATGGGAAATGATTCAATAAAACTTCCAATCTTTCAATTTAAATCTCTGCCTATTCTGGGCTTAGGAGTCCAGTGGGTGGGCTTATGATTGACTGACAGACTCTCCTTTATGACTATGCATAGAAAAATATGTCAATCATTGATAGGACAGCCCACATATCTCCAAAGCCCAGAATGAGCAGAGATTTAAATGAATGCAAGTTATACTCAATAATGTGCAATAAATCTATATAAAATCTGCTCAGCTCCTCCTGCTCTATTGCACGCTGCCTCTGATTGGACTGCATTTTCCCAGCCACAATAATATGCCATTGCCTCATAAGATGGAAATACCACTTTAATTAAGTTGCAGGGTGGACCTATACCTTCAACAACCGCGCTCCTCTACAAATTTCTATTTGCTACATAGATACCAAAATGCAAAATAGTCAACTTGTAACTTTATGACGCAGATTTACTAAGACAGTCTCAATCTATGGATCTCTTGGAATAAAGTGCACCAAATGTATTAAGAGGATTATACTGTACGTCTTAATAAATGCCTGTTTTAGGCATATTTCTGGCTCAGATTGCAGCGCAAAGGTTCTTTAAGCCACAATCTGCCATTTTTCCTGAAAAAGTATGCGTTACGTGGGCGAGGAAAGGGGACATGCTGGCAGGCCCGCCTCATTCATTTTCTACACCTGTTGTAGGCACAGAAAATGGTCTAAATCTACGCCAACTAGGGAGCCGGCGTATATTTCGATGTACAAGATGGATGACTGGCACTCCACTTTTCTTATCCTCACTCAGTGCTCTGTGATGGGATGATGTCCCAGTAATTATGAAAATAAATTCCCAGCACTCAGAAATTGCAAAGTGAAATTTAAATATTTATTTGGGCCACCAATGGTTTTCAGTTTTATTGGGCCAACGTTTTGGTCCTCCCGGACCTTGCTCACAGCTGTGAACAAGGTCCGGGAGGACCGAAACGTTGGCCCAATAAAACTTAAAACCATTGGCAGCATATATTTAGAAGCGGCGATAGATTCGCCGACGTTATGTTGAGGCCTGCACCTCTACATAACTTCAGCCGATCCTCCGCCAGAGCAGGGGTTTATTAAGACCAGCATCTAAAACACAAACAGCTGCATTGTTCATGTCTTTTACTGAGTAAACACCCACAGTGTAAGTGGAAAAAGTAATGGGACCTTTGAATTGAATAACCTATAGCACCCCCTTTAGCACCAATCACCTCCATCAAATGTTTCCTGTAGCTGAGAATAAGATTTGCACACTGTTGAGGGAGAATGTTGGAAAATTCATCACTGCAAATGTGTTTCAGTTTATCAATATTTCTGGCATGCCTTACATGCATACCCCTCTTCAGGCCATGCCATAGCATCTCCTGAGTTAAGGTTGGGACATTTTCCCAGAAGAATTGGGGAACGTCTACTGTATGTCGTCTTGGGTACATTTGAGAATGGATATAGAAGAGGAGCCCTTCATGATGGACTTCCATGAACTCAATTCTTGTTCAAAGTTTTTCTAATATTAAACATGAACTGAGGTTTCGGCAGTTTGTAAAGGCTGCTGTAGATCTTGTTACTCCTTCAGTTCTTTCTAATGACTTTTAGAATTGCCTATTGTGTGATCTTATAACAAGATGTCAACTCCTAGGGAAAGTGGCAAGAATTTTCTCCATTTAAATTACCGTGAATTGATGTACGCCCAGGTATTTAGCTTTTGTAGTTTTTTCCTGCTCCATACATCTCTATAACACATCTCCTGAGGTCTTCTAAAAGTTTGTATTGAGGCATGGTTCACACTAACCATTTTTTCTTCAGAAGAACAGATTTGTCAGTAACTGAGCTTTGTGTGCCTTTAAAGGGTTTTAAAGGGGTTGTCCAGGTTCAGAGCTGAACGCAGACATATCCCCTTCTTCACCCAGGCAGCCCCTTTTAATGGAGCATTGGAGTGTCCTGGGTAAAGAAGAGGATGTCTCTGGGTTCAGCTCTGAACCCAGACAAAGCCTTTAAGGGGATGTACTGGACCTCCTTAAGAAGACCAGCTGTCTATAGAGACTCAGTGGCAATGCTCCATAGGAAAATACACATTTAGTCACCATAATATCAGCCAGTACCTCCACTAAGTTGCCTCCAAGACATCTCACCCAGCCAGACAAAATCCTACTTCATGCTAATAAGGAGCATGTTCCTCAAAAGAGCTGTCTGCAGATGGCTATATGGCTTAGCTGTTTTCTTTTGTCAAGTTCCAAGGCTTGTTAAAAAGTCGAATGTTGACATATAGGAAGCCATGTGCAATCAGACCACAACTTATTAGTAATCAATGCAGAAATCCAGGTGGTCCAAAGGGTTCACTTACTTTTTCTTGCAATTATATACAATTTTTAGGCTGAGATATGATCTCTAGAAGTTACAGACCCAAAGCCTGAGGCGATGCTAATGAGACAGACTATTGAAAACTTGCTTTTTTCTGTTTCCTGCTGTCAATTGAAAATGATTTAATTCAAATTACCATTTACATCATTGTTCAGACATATACAATATTCAAACTAATACATATGCATATGAATGAACTCCAAAGAATGCCCTGAAAATCCATGCAGCTAAGTTGGTACAATGTCTAGACCCAAAGGGAACCATTTCCGGCAATGATCAGGTAAGAAAATTGTCATGTCTGATTGCCCTTTTAATGAATTTATGGCTTTGATGTTATGGCTGCATATTTTATGAGGAGGAAACAATGACGTTCCTTGATTTGAGTATCTGCTAATCGTGAGTTGACTCTGTTGTCCAATTCTTAACAGATTTCCCAATGCGAGACGCTCAGTCTGATCCTTCAGTGAGACGGTAAAGCTTAGATGAAATATTTGCCTACTTTTTTTTTTTTGGACTAACAACATCGCAACCTCCAGTACATTTGTGTTTTCATTAGTGCTAAGGACAACACGTTAATTTGGCACTATCCAAGAGATGGAATGAAGGAGGTGAAGCTTTTACCAAAGTAAGAGACACTTCAGTCCGACAACGAACACTCATCCTCATTGTATGAAGACGTTAATGGTTAAATATGAGTACTCAGTGATTACCTATAGGGTAAATACTTAACAAGGACAAATTAAATGGAACTACAGTATAAAAAAATCACATTGCGCATGCTAAAGCATCAATTTTAGTTAAAAGTAATATCAACCCAAAAAGTATAATTACCATTGTAAGAAAAGTGAAAATACTGTACAAATAATACCAACTGAAATACTGCCTCCTATGTACAAGTATATAACTACTATAATACTGCCTCCTATGTACAAGAATATAACTACTATA
This sequence comes from Bufo gargarizans, assembly GCF_014858855.1. NCBI lineage: Eukaryota > Metazoa > Chordata > Amphibia > Anura > Bufonidae > Bufo > Bufo gargarizans. Next base: position 32,440,428 of record NC_058087.1, read on the forward strand.
ATACTGCCTCCTATGTACAGGAATATAACTAATATAATACTGCTCCTATGTACAAGAATATAACTACTATAATACTGCTCCTATGTACAAGAATATAACTACTATATTACTGCCTCCTATGTACAAGAATATAACTACTATAATACTGCTCCTATGTACAAGAATATAACTACTATAATACTGCCTCCTATGTACAAGAATATAACTACTATATACTGCTCCTATGTATAAGAATAAACTACTATAATACTCCTCCTATGTACAAGAATATAACTACTATAATACTGCTCCTATGTACAAGAATATAACTACTATAATACTGCCTCTTATGTACAAGATTCAAGAATATAACTACCGTACTATAATACTGCCTCCTATGTACAAGAATATAACTACTATAATACTGCTCCTATGTACAAGGATATAACTGCTATAATACTGCTCCTATGTACAAGAATATAACTACTATAATACTGCTCCTATGTACAAGAATATAACTGCTATAATACTGCTCCTATGTACAGGAATATAACTACTATAATACTGCTCCTACGTAGCTATAATACTGCTTCCTATGTAACAGAATATAACTACTATAATACTGCTCCTATGTACAAGAATATAACTGCTATAATACTGCTCCTATGTACAGGAATATAACTACTATAATACTGCTCCTATGTACAAGAATATAACTACTATAATACTACCTCCTATGTGCAAGAATATAACTACTATAATACTGCCTCCTGAAGACAAGACTATAAGTAGCTTAGACTATCTCCCCCCACCCACACCCCTTAAGTCAGAGTCTTACAGGTGCATCTTAATAAATTAGAATATTATCAAAAAGTTAATTTATTTCAGTAATTCAATTCAAAAAGTGATCCTCATATACAGGGAGTATAGAATTATTAGGCAAGTTGTATTTTTGAGGATTAATTTTATTATTGAACAACAACCATGTTCTCAATGAACCCAAAAAAACTCATTAATATCAAAGCTGAATATTTTTGGAAGTAGTTTTTAGTTTGTTTTAGCTATTTTAGGGAGATATCTGTGTGTAGGTGACTATTACTGTACATAATTATTAGGCAACTTAACAAAAAACAAATATATACCCATTTCAATTATTTATTTTTACCAGTGAAACCAATATAACATCTCAACATTCACAAATATACATTTCTGACATTCAAAAACAAAACAAAAACAAATCAGTGACCAATATAGCCACCTTTCTTTGCAAGGACACTCAAAAGCCTGCCATCCATGGATTCTGTCAGTATTTTGATCTGTTCACCATCAACATTGCGTGCAGCAGCAACCACAGCCTCCCAGACACTGTTCAGAGAGGAGTACTGTTTTCACTCCTTGTAAATCTCACATTTGATGATGGACCACAGGTTCTCAATGGGGTTCAGATCAGGTGAACAAGGAGGCCATGTCTTTAGATTTTCTTCTTTTATACCCTTTCTTGCCAGCCACGTTGTGGAGTACTTGGACGCGTGTGATGGAGCATTGTCCTGCATGAAAATCATGTTTTTCTTACCTTGCAGACTTCTTCCTGTACCACTGCTTGAAGAAGGTGTCTTTCAGAAACTGGCAGTAGGACTGGGAGTTGAGCTTGACTCCATCCTCAACCCAAAAAGGCCCCACAAGCTAATCTTTGATGATACCAGCCCAAACCAGTACTCCACCTCCACCTTGCTGGCATCTGAGTCGGACTGGAGCTCTCTGCCCTTTACCAATCCAGCCACGGGCCCATCCATCTGACCCATCAAGACTCACTCTCATTTCATCAGTCCATAAAACCTTAGAAAAATCAGTCTTGAGATATTTCTTGGCCCAGTCTTGACGTTTCAGCTTGTGTGTCTTGTTCAGTGGTGGTCGTCTTTCAGCCTTTCTTACCTTGGCCATGTCTCTGAGTATTGCACACCTTGTGCTTTTGGGCACTCCAGTGATGATTGCAGCTCTGAAATATGGCCAAACTGGTGGCAAGTGGCATCTTGGCAGCTGCACGCTTGACTTTTCTCAGTTCATGGGCAGTTATTTTGCGCCTTGGTTTTTCCACACGCTTCTTGCGACCCTGTTGACTATTTTGATTGAAACGCTTGATTGTTCGATGATCACGCTTCAGAAGCTTTGCAATTTTAAGAGTGCTGCATCCCACTGCAAGATATCTCACCATTTTTGACTTTTCTGAGCCTGTCAAGTCCTTCTTTTGACCTATTTTGCCAAAGGAAAGGAAGCTGCCTAATAATTATGCACACCTGATATAGGGTGTTGATGTCATTAGACCACACCCCTTCTCATTACAGAGATGCACATCACCTAATATGCTTAATTGGTAGTAGGCTTTCGAGCCTATACAGCTTGGAGTAAGACAACATGCATAAAGAGGATGATGTGGTCAAAATACTCATTTGCCTAATAATTCTGCACGTAGTGTATTCTATAGATTTATTACACACAGAGTGATCTATTTCAAGCATTTATTTCTTTTAATGTTGATGATTATAGCTTAAATCTAATGAAAACCCAAATGTCAGGATTTTAGAAAATTAGAATATTGTGAAAAAGTTGTGAAATATTGTAGACTTATTGTATTACACTTTAATGAGCTAATCAACACAAAACACCTGCAAAGGTTTCCTAAACATTTCACCCCTCAAGGACCAGAGAAGTACATGTAAGTCATGGTGATCAGGCGGGTGCAGGAACTGATAGCCGGACCCCTACTGCATGCGCCGGAATCAGTGAAATCACTGATGCCGGTGCATTAACCCCTGCACAGCCGTGGCACGTGAGATGTCCTTGCAGGGTGGAGGCAACCATCGTGTTCCCGCGATGCCGTGACAGGGACCTGATGACATAGAAGGCAGCACGATGCCTTCCTTAGGCATCATGGCTGCCTTCCGGGAGAGCCTGTGAGATCGAGCCTTCTGGATCTCACAGGCAGGAAGGCTGTAAGTGTAATACACTTACAGCCAATGCATGACAATACAGAAGTATTGTCATGCATTGTAAAGGGGATCAGACCCCCAAAAGTTGAAGTCTCAGAGTGAGACAAAAAAATGAAGTGAGAAAAAAAGTTAAAAAAATTAAGTTTTCCCCCAAAAATAAGTTTCAAGAAAAAAATAAATTATCCTTTTGCCAAAATAAAGGGGAAAAAATTGTAAAATATAGGGAAAAAAAAAAAGTTGACATATTAGGTATCGGCACGTCCGTATTGACCGGCTCTATAAAAATATCACATGACCTAACCCCTCAGGTATACATCGTCAACATAATAAAATAAAAACTGTGATAAATAAACAATTTTTTGTCAACTTACATCACTAAAAGTGCAAAAAATGAGCCCCTACCTAAGACAATTGCTTAAAAAATATAAAAAAAAACTATAGCTCAGAATATGGAGACACTAAAACATAGTTTTTTGGTTTAAAAAATGCTGTTATTGTGTAAATCTTAAGAAAATAAAAAAGGATACATTTTAGGTATTGCCACATCCGTAAAAACCTGCTCTATTAAAAAACCACATGACCTAACCCCTCAGGTGACCACCGTAAAAAAAATAAAAAGGTGTCAAAAAAACCTTTTTTTGTCAACTTACACCACACAAAGTGTAATAGCAAGCGATCAAAAAGTCATATGCACCCCAAAATAGTGCCAATCAAACCATCATCTCATCCCGCAAAAATGATATTCTACCTAAGACAATCGCCCTAAAACTGGAAAAACTATGGCTCTCAGACTATGGAGACACTAAAACATGATTTTTTTTTGTTTCATACATTTTAAGTATCGCCGTGTCAGTAATAACCTGCTCTATAAAAATATCACATGACCTAACCCCTCAGATGAATACCGTAAAAAAAAAAAACTGTGTAAAAAAGCTATTTTTTTGTCACCTTACATCACAAAAAGTGTAATAGCAAGCAATCAAAAAGTCGTACGCACCCCAAAATAGTGCCAATCAAACCGTCATCTCACCCCGCAAAAATCATACCCTACCCAAGATATTTGCCCAAAAACTGAAAAAATTATGGCTCTCAGACTATGGAGACACTAAAACATGATATTTTTTGTTTCAAAAATGAAATCATTGTGTAAAACTTACATAAATAAAAAAAATAGTATACATATTAGGTATCGCCGCGTCCGTGACAACCTGCTCTATAAAAATATTACATGATCTAACCCCTCAGGTGAAAATTTGCCAAAAAATTGAAATTCAGAAATTTTATCACCATTTGCCATTAAAGGGAGTCTGTCATCAGCATTTCACGTTTGTAACCCTTCCCATAGCTTTCTAGCATCCTTACAATTAATAAAAACGTTACCTTTAGCATCAATCCTGGACTTATAAAACCGTCAAAAAACATCTTTGTAGCATATGCAAATGAGGGCTCGCAAGTGCCCAGGGGCGGCGTTACCCTCCTAGGTGCCCTGCTAGTTCAGCCTTCTCTTCGCTTCCGCGCGCCCCTTACTTCCCTCCACCCGCCCATCTTTTCCCTCTGGCCGCCTATATACTCAGTCCGTCGGCCGGCGCATGCGCACTGCGATGCCCATTCCTTGTACGGCATCACAGTAACTATTGCGCATGCGCCTCCTTTGTTGTTTTTTCGCGCTGTTAGCCGGCACATGCGCAATAGTTACTGTGATGCCGTACAAGGAATGGGCATCGCAGTGCGCATGCGCCGGCCGAAGAACTGAGTGCGCAGGTGCGGGATCTCGGCGAAACAACAAGTTAGTAGATAGGTGGTCAGAGGGAAAGGATGGGCGGGCGGTGGGAAGGAAGGGGCTGGGGGAAGCGAAGAAAAGGCTGAGCTAGCAGGGCACCTACGAGGGTAACGCCGCCCCTGGGCACTTGCAAACTCTTATTTGCATATGCTACAAAGATGTTTTTTGCCGGTTTTATAAGTCCAGGATTGATGCTAAAGATAACGTTTTTATTAACTGTAAGGATGCTAGAAAGCTATGGGAAGGGTTACAAACGTGAAATGCTGATGACAGACTCCCTTTAACTCTTGTGGAACACCTAAAGGGTTAACGACGTTTGTAAAATCAGTTTTGAATACCTTGAGGGGTGTAGTTTCTAGAATGGGGTCATTTTTCGGTGGTTTCTATTATGTAAGCATCACAAAGTGACTTCAGACCTGAACTTGTCCCTAAAAAGTGGGTTTTTGAAAATTTCTGAAAAATTTTAAGATTTGCTTCTAAACTTCTAAGCCTTGTAAAATCCCCCAAAAATAAAATATCATTCCCAAATTGATCCAAACATGAAGTAGACATATGGGGAATGTAAAGTAATAACTATTTTTGTAGGTATTACTATGTATTGTTTTTTTTACAAATTTTTGGTAAATTTGGTATTTTTTTATAAATAAAAATGTTTTTTTTTTTTACTTCATTTGACCAGTGTCATGAAGTACAATATGTGACGAAAAAACTATCTCAGAAAAACCTGGATAAGTCAGTGTTTTAAAGTTATCACCACTTAAAGTGACACTGGTCAGATTTGCAAAAAATGGCCTGGTCCTTAAGGTGAAATAAGGCTGTGTCCTAAAGGGGTTAAGGGGTTAAGTGGTCCCTCAGTCTGATTCAATGGGCTACACAATCATGGGGAACACTGCTGACATGACAGTTGTCCTGAAAAGTCATTGACACCTTTTACAAGGAGGCTAAGCCACAAAAGGTCATTGCTAAAGAGGTTGACTGCTCACACAGCGCTGTATCCAAGCATATTAATGGGAAGTTGTCAACAAAAGGTAATTCATGAATTTGGGGAGATTCACAAGGAGTGGACGGCGGCTGGAGTCAGTGCTTCAAGAGCCACCCCACACAAACATATCCAGGAAATGGGCTACAACTGTCGCATTCCTCAAGTCAAGCCACTCATGGCCCAGAGACAATGTCAGAAGCATCTTACTTGGACTAAGGAGAAAGAGGACTGGTCTGTTGCTCAGTGTCCAAAGTACTGTTTTCAGATGAAAGTAAATTTTGCATCTCAGTAGGAAATCAAGGTCCCAGAGTCTGGAGGAAGAGTGGAGAGGCATACAGTCCAAGTTGCTTGAGGTCCAGTGGGGAGATTCCACAGTCAGTGATGGTTTGGGGAGCCATGTTTTCTGCTGGTTTTGGTTCCACTGTGTTATGTCAAGTCCAAAGTTAGTGAAACCATCTACGAGGAAATTTTAGAGCACTTCATGCTTCCCTCTGCTGGCGAGCTTATTGAAGATACTCATTTTATTTTCTAGTAGGACTTGGTACCGGCCCTCACTGCCAAAAGTACCAATACCTAGTTTCAGAACCATGGTTTCACTGTGCTTGATTGGCCAGAAAACTAGCCTGACCTAAACTATGAGAGAAACCAAAGCCAACAGCAGATGAGCTGAAGGCCATCATCAGAGCAACCTGGGCTTCAATAACACCTCAGCAGTGCCACAGGCTGATCGCTTCCATGCCACATTGCTGCATAGATGCAATAATTCAAGCAACTGAACAAGTATTGAGAGTATATACTGGACTGACTTTTCAGTAGGCCATCATTTTTTAAATTGGTCTTATATAATATTTTCTGAGATCCTGACCTTTAGGTTTTCATAAGCTGTCTAAATCGCCGGTCTTAGTATACGTCCCCTAATGTATTTCAGTTATCTCTATGGGCGCGTCTGTGCTCTGAGAGTAGCTAAACAATTGATGATGCTGTTTTGTAAGTTTTTATATCCACATGTATCAACTATAATAATCCAATTCTCATTGTCAGCCTCGAGGTCGGTAGAGTCACCTTGCCATTAGTAACAACCACACAATGTCAGAGCTTTACTGTTTCCCTTTGTTCCATTTCTCAGAATGTTCTTTCATATTTGCTCCATTGTGGCAGGTCGTATGGATCTTTACAATGAAGCATAATACTCCACGCTTATACCTTCCTGGAAAAAAGCTGTATGATTTCAATTACTACCAATTCAAGAGGAATAATTACTGTTTGCAATGTGATGGCCACCCAACGAGTGGCCGCGATCGAGTCAATTACCTGCTGGCTCACGGCTGTGGGTTCTCCTCCAATGAGAATAGTTATTATAGTTATTATGTTCTGAGATAAAGCTAATAAAACTGATTTATTTTTGGTGGTGTCGCTGTGTTTGGGTTTGTGGCGTTGGGGGGGTTACGCTCTGTGTGGCTTCGATGGAAAATATTCTGGGCGTTGAATGCTACTGTGTGACATTTCTATATAGTTCATGGAAAGTGTGTGGAATGTTGTGAGATCTTTTGGGTGGCATAATGGGGGAGCGGGAGACCAGGTTTGAGGTAAAGAATTAGGTGGCCTTTAGAATTGGATCATATTCATTCCTCGTTATACAGAATGTTGTTATCCCACATTTTATTGTTAGCTGTCCTCCTGGCGATTGTCCATTTTGACAAGTGCAATTCATATTCTTTCCAAAATTTACCAATTTTTCATAATCTGCGCCTCATCAGTGCCAGTGTAAAGAGATGTGCCAAGTTATAAAGTTATCCCCCATCCATTGCCCTGCCTTCTGTCATTGTTCTGTACCCCAAATGTCAGTGTATCGTTATTCTGTACCCCAAGTGTCAGAGTCATTATCCTGTACCCCAAGTGTCAAGTCTTACCCCAGTGTCAGTGTCATCTGTATCCCGAGTGTCAGTATCCTGTACCCCAAGTGTCAAAGTCATTATCCTGTACCCCGAGTGTCAGTGTCATTATCCTGTATCCCGAGTGTCAGTGTCCTTATCCTGTACCCCAAGTGTCAAAGTCATTATCCTGTACCCCGAGTGTCAGTGTCATTATCCTGTACCCCAAGTGTCAAAGTCATTATCCTGTACCCCAAGTGTCAGCGTCATTATCCTGTACCCCAAATATTAGTGTCATTATCCTGTACCCCAAGTGTCAGTGTGTCATTATCCTGTACCTCAAGTGTCAGCGTCATTATACTGTACCCCAAGTGTCAGCGTCATTATTCTGTACCCCAAGTGTCAGTCATTATCCTGTACCCCAAGTGTCAGTCTCATTATCCTGTACCCCAAGTGTCAGCGTCATTATCCTGTACCCCAAGTGTCAGTCTCATTATCCTGTACCCCAAGTGTCAGCGTCATTATCCTGTACCCCAAGTGTCAGTGTTATTATCCTGCACCCCAAGTGTCAGCGTCATTATCCTGTACCCCAAGTGTCAGTGTCGTTATCCTGTACCCCAAGTGTCAGAGTCATTATCCTGTACCCCAAGTGTCAGAGTCATTATCCTGTACCCCAAGTGTCAGTGTCATTATCCTGTACCTAAAGTGTCAGTGTCATTATCCTGTACCCCAAGTGTCAGCGTCATTATCCTGTACCCCAAGTGTCAGTGTCATTATCCTGTACCCCAAGTGTCAGTGTCATTATCCTGTACCCCGAGTGTCAGTGTCATTATCCTGTACCTAAAGTGTCAGTGCCATTATTCTGTACCCCCAGTGTCAGTGTCATTATCCTGTACCCCAAGTGTCAGCATCCTTATCCTGTACCCCAAGTGTCAGCATCCTTATCCTGTACCCCAAGTTTCAGTGTCCTTATCCTGTACCCCAAGTGTCAGTCTCATTATCCTGTACCCCTAGTGTCAGCATCCTTATCCTGTACCCCAAGTGTCAGTGTCATTATCCTGTACCCCAAGTGTCAGTGTCCTTATCCTGTACCCCAAGTGTCAGTCTCATTATCCTGTACCCCAAGTGTCAGTGTCATTATCCTGTACCCCAAATATTAGTGTCATTATCCTGTACCCCAAGTGTCAGTGTCATTATTCTGTACCCCAAATATTAGTGTCATTATCCTGTACCCCAAGTGTCAGTGTCCTTATCCTGTACCCCAAGTGTCAGTCTCATTATCCTGTACACCAAATGTCAGTGTCATTATCCTGTACCCCAAATATTAGTGTCATTATCCTGTACCCCAAGTGTCAGTGTGTCATTATCCTGTACCCCAAGTGTCAGTGTCATTATACTGTACCCCAAGTGTCAGTCATTATCCTATACCCCAAGTGTCAGTCTCATTATCCTGTACCCCAAGTGCCAGCATCATTATCCTGTACCCCAAGTGTCAGTGTCATTATCCTGTACCTAAAGTGTCAGAGTCATTATCCTGTACCCCGAGTGTCAGCGTCATTATCCTGTACCCCAAGTGTCAGAGTCATTATCCTGTACCCCGAGTGTCAGCGTCATTATCCTGTACCCCAAGTGTCAGTGTCATTATCCTGTACCCCAAGTGTCAGTGTCATTGTCCTGTACTCCAAGTGTCAGTGTGTCATTATCCTGTACCCCAAGTGTCAGTGTCATTATCCTGTACCCCAAGTGTCAGCATCCTTATCCTGTACCCCAAGTGTCAGTGTCATTATCCTGTACCCCGAGTGTCAGCGTCATTATCCTGTACCCCAAGTGTCAGTGTATCATTAGTAAACTTTGTTATAGTCACTATTAGTAGCCATTAGCCAGAAATAGGATGGAAGTATGGGTACTTTTACACTAGCGTCGCTGGATTCTGCCTACCCTCGTAATGCCCAGCACTACCATCCATTGTGCCCATTAGTTAGGGTACTTTCACACTGGCGTTTTTCTTTTCCGGTATTGAGTTCGGTCCTAGGGGTTCAATACTGGAAAAAAAATTATCAGTCTCAGACGGATCCGCTCTGAACGCTAGTGTGAAAGTAGCCTTATACTAATGCATTTTGAATGGAGAGCAATCCGTTCAGTATGCATCAGGATGTCTTCAGTTTAGTCATTGTAAGTTTTTTGGATGGAGAAAATACCGCAGCATGCTGCAGTACTGTACTTTCTCCGTCCAAAATTCGAGAACACTTGCCGGAATGCCGTATCCGGCATTATTTTACATTGAAATGCATTGATGCCAGATTCGGCCCTAGGTGTTCTGGACAAATGGATCTAGTTTTGCATGCGCAGACCTTTAAAAATGTGAAAAAGATAAATACCGGATCGGTTTTTCCAAAAACCGTACATTGACTGAACTGAAGACATCCTGATGCACACTGAGCGGATCGCTCTCCATTCAGAATGCATTAGGATAAAACTGATCAGTTTTCTCCCGATTATTGAGCCCCTGGGACAGAACTCAATGCCGGAAAATAAAAATGCTAGTGTGAAAGTACCCTAACTAATGGGCAAAATGGATGGTAGTGCTGGGCATTACCAGGGATGGCACTGTCAAAATTAAAGTTAGACACTAAAATGTGTACTATTAATGGAAAAAGCTATATTCTAGAGCACTAGATCTGGAGATGCTAATCTAAGAGCCATGGGCACTATTATTGGGCACTATTGTGGTGGCACACTCAGATACATCTGTTGGGAAGATGTGACCGGTTTCAGTAACTAACACAAGTAACTGCAGGATAATGTATAAAATGTTACTATCTTTAGGGATATTTTATTGAAACTCCCATGACTGTGAGGTACTTGAAGTATAGTCACATTGGTCGATGGACTTTTGGCAGCTCCATAAATGACCCTTGTGTTGCAGCTCTCTGCTGACTCAGACCGGCTCAGTCTTATATTGTAACCTATGCTTGTTGAGTGTGCTGCCAGCTATTAACCCTGCTGCGTGTTTGTCTGAATGTCACTGATACTTTGCTATGCGTTGGTCTGTGGTCAGGTTGCCCCATAGCCAGTCCTGCTCTCAGATGGTCATTTCACGGGAAACGAAGCTTAATTTAGAGCTATAAAAATGACAGCTTCTAGTCAGCTGGCCAGACCAGGAGGCTTATAGTCGAAAAGGTAATAAAAACTTCATTGTACTCAGTAAAAACTGGCTACCAGGAATGAGTTTATTAGTTCCAGAGCATGTGATGCAAGTCACAGGAACATGGAGAAAAAAGGAAGCAAATTCAAGAGCAGTCAAGGAGCCAAATTTTTTACCTCAGTAACCTGCACATGGCAGGAAGCTCTGCTACAGGGAGCATTGTAATATTATGATGACATGACCACTGACCCAACAGCTTCAGGAATATATTTTTACTAAATATAACTTTTTAACAAAAAGAATATCCCTCTCATAATGTGGTACAATGATTCATATCATAGATAACTACTATAATACTACCTCCTATGTGCAAGAATATAACTACCATAATACTGCTCCTATGTACAAGAAGATAACTACTATAATACTGCTCCTATGTACAAGAATATAACTACTATAATACTGCTCCTATGTACAAGTATATAACGGCTATAATACTGCTCCTATGTACAAGAATATAACTACTATAATACTGCTTCTATGTACAAGAATATAACTACTATAATACTGCTCCTATGTAGAAGAATATAACTACTATAATACTGCTCCTATGTACTAGAATATAAGTACTATAATATTGCTCCTATGTACAAGAATATAACTACTATAATATGGCTCCTATGTACAAGAATATAACTACTATAATACTGCCTCCTATGTACAAGATTATAACTACTATAATACTGCCTCCTATGTACAAGAATATAACTACTATAATACTGCCTCCTATGTACAAGAATATAACTACCATAATACTGCTCCTATGTACAGGAATATAACTACTATAATACTGCCTCCTATGTACAAGAATATAACTACAATAACACTGCTCCTATGTACAAGAATATAACTACTATAATACTGCCTCCTATGTACAAGAATATAACTACTATAATACTGCTCCTATGTACAATAATATAACTACTATAATACTGCTCCTATGTACAAGAATATAACTACTATGGGGGGCGGAGCTTGACCTTGAAGCTGAATGGCAGCAGCTTCCTGAGCTCCTCACTCACACCGGTGATTTAACCCCTTTATAAGCTATAAAAGCGCACACTAATGGGGAAAGCTGGCAAAGACCGACCCAAGGATCATCTGGAACTAACTCCTGCCCGCTCCAAGCAGCCAGATATGGAGCAATATCTTAAAAAACAAGCGAAATCGCGCCCTGCCGAGATCTCCAAGATGGCGCCGCGCGCGCCACAGCCATCAGACGCTGAAGACCCGTCAGAGGCGGGAAGCGCATCGGAGGCATCGGTTTGCAGACTCCCTCGGAGACGCTCGAATCTGTCTAAAGAAGTCCTTAAGGAATTGCTGGAATCCGCTTTGGCTCCTCTGAAGAAGGACCTGGAGGACATTAAGGACGATCTTCGTGGCCTAGGCCATAGAGTCATGGCGCTTGAAACCGCGCAGGACGCTATCCTTCAGCATGAGGGGAAAACCTGCCAGGCCCTACATACCCACCGGGACCTGATTAACGACGCTCTCCTCAGAATCGAGGACCAGGAAAACCGGAGTAGGCGCCGGAATCTACGAATCAGAGGCCTACCTGAATCTATCGCAGCAGAGGCCCTCCGCACAGTAGCTTCTGAACTTTTCTCCCAACTACTAGGCCCAGACCGGGCGGCTGCAGTGGTGGTGGAGCGCATCCACCGCGCATTACGCCCGAGACCGAAGCCCTCGGACCCGCCGCGCGACGTGATATGCGGCCTACTCAGCTTCGTGGACACAGCGGACCTATTACGGGCAAGCAGAGAAGCAGAGGACTTGAGGTATGAGGACGCCCCTCTCTTGTTCTTTCAAGACCTAGCGCCCACTACGCTGGCAAAGCGGCGTATCCTCCGACCGTTGTTGGAAGCCCTAAAACTGTCTGCCACGCCATTTAGGTGGTTGTACCCGTTCGGCCTAGCCATACTGAAAAATGGGAAGCAGCTTACAGTTCGCACGCCGGCTGACCTGAAATCCATCTGGGGCCCGCTCGGCCTGTCCCCTATTGAAGTGCCTTCCTGGATGCCTGCGGACCAGGGGGACCCCTTGCCGGTTCCACCGAGAGTTGATGCCTGGGTTGATGTCTCCCCAGGGAAAGCTGAAAGAGCTAGAGGGGTCCGGCATAATACCTGAAAGTAGCAGTTACTAAGCTTTTACCACGTTTGAAGGGATTAACCCTTCCTGCATTGCACAGTCGCTGTACCTGTGCTTTAGGCCAGCGGGCCTTGTGTGCCCATATCTCCAAGTTCTGCATATCCACATAAGTGGAGAGGCCTGTACCTGTGTGTTGAGTTCTACACCCCTTGTGGTTTCAGGGGCACTGGTTAGTAAAAGAACAATCTCTATCGTTCCTGCGGACTGCTGTACTTACCAGTTTATGTCCTGTTGTCCTGGTCGGGACTTTTTTCTCCTGCATCGCTATTCCGCCCCAGATAGTTCAGTTGTGGGGTTTCACCGGTTCTTCATCATGTGATGTTAATCCCCCCTCTGAAAGCCTCTCAGTGGCTCTCAGCTGTCCCATGGGAGGCCCCCCCTGACGGATCCCGGCTTGGCGTCGTTATGGAAAAGGGTCCTAATCGCGTCAGGTGTCTCATGGGACTCCTTTTGTGTACCTTAGAATGTTGGTTGCCATCTAACATTCATTTGTTCTTAATATGCCTTTGTATTCTGTTGTTGTCCCTCCCTGTCTCTTTGTATGTCTCTTCCCTTTTGTTCTCCATCCCTGCTCTGTTGGAATCTACCATGTTTTCTCAGAATGTACCCTTCCAAGGTCATATACTTTTCCTCCCGTTTTATGATTGGTCACCATGACTTCCTTTGTTGTATCCTCACTAAATGTCCGGGGTCTGAACGAGCCATGTAAAAGATCTCAAGTATTGTCACTCTTGCAAAAAGATAAAACTTCCATAGCTTACTTTCAGGAAACACACTTTAAAACGGGGAAGATACCGAAGCTGTCATCCGCAAAATTCTCCCAATGGTACCATAGCACTCATTCGTCAGCCAGCAGAGGGGTCAGCATTGCAATACACAAAAGCATTCCATTTACTCAGAAGGCGACCTCTGCAGACTCCGAGGGGCGTTTTTTGTTTGTAAAAGGCCTCATTGCAGATACCCCTGTCACACTGGCGAATGTATATGCCCCCAATAGGGGTCAGGTCCCATGGCTCGTTCAGACCCTTAGACAGTTGAGCTCCTTTACTGAGGGACTGCTGGTACTAGGCGGGGATTTCAATGTAGCCATAGAGCCCTCTTTAGATTCCTCGTCAGGCAGGTCGTCTGTTACCCACAGGCTTCTGAGGCGCCTTAAGGTTTCTTTGAGGAGACTGGGGGTACTTGACATGTGGCGGATATTGCACCCTTCTGGAAGGGATTACTCGTTTTATTCTCATGCAAAGAATTCTTACCACAGGATAGACTATCTTTTCCTTTCAGGTGCCCATGCCCCATTAGTCTCCAGCGCTAGAGTAGGGAGCATTGTACTCTCGGACCATGCCCCAATCTTCCTGACCCTCTCGTTGACCGGCCTCCCAAAGAAGGACTGGACATGGCGACTAAATGACACACTTATACAGGACCCTGATCACGTTTCCAAACTTTCAGCCTCACTGTCTGAGTTTTTTAAGATCAATACATCTGGCCCATCCCCTCCGTCTATCCCCATTGTCTGGGAGACACATAAGGCCGTGATTAGGGGTGAATTGATTGCTCTTGGCTCTTATGTAAAGAAAAAGCGGTCTCAAGCTCAGAACCTGTTAGTGTCCCGTATTGCAGCTCTTGAGCTCACCCACAAACAGTCCCAGGCTTCCCAGGTAGCAGAGGAATTATACAAAGCTAGAAACGACCTTAAAAACCTATTGAATGCAACTTCGGCTAAGTTACTGTTTCGGTCTAAGTTTAGGTCCTATGCCCATGGCGATCAGGGTAATAAGCTGATGTCGGCGCTCTGTAAACAGCAACAGGCAAGTTCCTTTATCCCGGGTATTAGAGATGCGGCGGGTAATGTGCACAAGACGACACCCGAGATAGCAAAGGCGTTTTGCGCCTTCTACTCTAACCTATATAACTTACCATCTCCGAACCAAGCCACTCCGGAGTCCGTAGCTGCTGCAACTGATCAATTCCTTAAAACGCTCGATCTCCCCTCCATAAGCCCCACGCAAGCTTCCCAACTCACCTCTCCAATTACAGACGAAGAGATACTTAAAGTTCTTTCATCCATCCCTTCAGGGAAGAGCCCTGGTCCTGACGGCCTAAACATCTCGTATTATAAAACTTTTAAGGATATACTGCTCCCACATTTTAAATCCCTTTGCAATTATTTACTAAATGGAGGATCTTTGCCACCACAATCCTTAATGGCCCATGTCACCATCCTTCATAAGGAAAATAAAGACCCTCTGGAATGTGGCAGCTACCGCCCCATTTCCCTATTGAATGTAGATGTTAAGTGGTGGGCGAAGATATTGTCCCAACGCCTTCAGCTACTGCTTCCTGACATAGTACACGGTGAGCAGGTTGGCTTTGTCCCTGGCAGACGGGGCAATGAGAATACAGTCCGTTTGCTGCACTTGATGCCTTGGGCGCAAACTAAGGGGCTGCCGGTAGCATTACTGAGTACCGACGCAGAAAAAGCATTTGACAGGGTGAACTGGTCTTTTATGGCCAAGACATTGTCAAAGTTTGGTATACCAGAACAATTCATCTCTGCCATTTTCTCATTATACCTAGCCCCTTCTGCCAGGGTCAAAGTCAATGGGACCTTATCCCCAACATTCGGCATTTCCAATGGTACGCGTCAGGGGTGTCCACTCTCCCCGGCTCTCTTCGTTTTGGTGATGGAGACTCTGCTGAGTAAAATCCGTCAGTCACCTGGGATTGAGGGAATCACCATTGGGTCTCAAGATCATATTACGGCGGCTTTTGCCGACGATCTGCTGGTGATGACTTCAAACCCTAGGGTATCCTTCCCCAAACTGCTTACCATTTTTGAAGATTTTGGTTTCATCTCCAACTTTAAAATTAATTATTCTAAATCTATGGCTCTTAATGTGTCCTGCCCTGGTAACATAGTGCAGCTTTTAAAAGACTCTACTCCTTTTAAGTGGGCCTCTAAAGAAATACCTTTTTTAGGTATCAAAGTAACTGCGGACCCTAAGGAATTATTTCCCTCTAACTACCTTTCTTTACTTCAAGCTGTTAAAACACAGCTCCATTCCCTAAAAATGCCTTTCATTTCTTGGATTGGGAGGAAGAATTATTTAAAAACCTATATACTCCCTAGGTTCTTGTACCTCCTGCAGACCTTGCCGATTTGGGTACCGCAGTCATATTTCATGGAAGTCCGCCGGATGATGTCCCTCTTTCTTTGGAGAGGCCGGTCCCCGAGGGTGGCCTACGCCATTCTAACCAGGGAAAAAAGGTTTGGAGGGTTTGGGTTGCCCGATGTCCATTTGTACTACAAAGCTAATCTTATGTGCAGAGGCATGGGCCTCCTCTCAGGACATCCTATGACCATTTGCTCACAATTGGAACGGAAGCTACTCACTGACAATGAGAAATTAATTCTGTGGGGTGTCCGCCCATGTTCCCCCACGGCCTCTAAGTTACCTTTACTATGGAGAGGGGTGCTATTCACCTGGTCTATGCTTTACAGTGCAAAGATGCTTAACTTCCCTAGTCCTGAGCTCCCGTTATATCTATTACAACGGCATATTCACCCTGAAATACTTGGGACCACAGGGGTTTGGGCATTGCTTAAGAATCATACGCTGCAAGATGTGGTGTCAGCAGAGGGGAAGCTGGATTGGAAAGGGATCCTTGAATTACCTAGAGTTAAATCAGTAGCTTTCTTGCATCTCCATAGTTTTAAGAGAGACATAGGAATCCTGCAACTACAAACGTCTCATCTAGCCTCCCCCACTTGGTTGGAGCAGAGGCTGATGTCGGCCCGGCCCTCCAGCAGACCCTTTTCCACGATGTACAAGGAGCTACTATCCTTTACTTGTCCGGAACCTCATTTCCTGGGCTCATGGGAGAAGGAACTATCCCTTAAATTGTCAGAACCGGAGAGAGCTTTTATTTTGGCCCAATCTCATGGTTTCAGCCGATGCATTAAAATTCAGGAGAACTCGTACAAACTGCTGACCAGATGGTACAAGACTCCTGAGTTTCTTCATAGACTCAACCCGGAAGTCCCTGAGGTCTGCTGGAGGTGCGGGGCGGGCATCGGTTCTCTTTCACATATTTGGTGGGATTGCGTCAGTATGCGTCCCTTCTGGAGCCAAGTGGAGGCCCTAATTAATAAAATCTGCTCCACCTCTGTATCTTTGGATCAAAAGCTGATCCTACTATGGTGCCCCAACTCTTCATTTACCCCAACCAAATCAGATTTACCTACTATATTACTTACCGCCGCTAGGCTTCTAGTCCCCTTGCTGTGGAAACAGACCCTGCCTCCCACTATTTCGAGTTGGCTGGAGAAAGTGGACCACCTTTATAGATTTGAGGAGCTGGCACACTGGGAGACCCACACTCGTGCGAAGTTCCTTAAGGTGTGGCTTCCTTGGAAGAAATTCAGGTTTCCTGACAGCTAGAGCAGTTTCCCCCCCCCCCCCCCCCCACCTTCCCTTATTACCCTTGTCTTTATGTCTTTCTTTGTTTTACTGTTATATTAGATCTCTATTGGATTTAATTTACAGATGTCCATTTGCTTGGATAGAGATGTCATACTTGCCTCTTATTGATGATACAGATTGAGGCGCAGGTTTACTGTATTGTGCACTACCGGCATTTGTCATGTTACACCTTATCTGATGTACATTGTCAATTGTGCTATTATCCAACTTGCATGTATCTTTTTCATGACATAACCAATAAAAAGAGATTTGGTTAAGAATATAACTACTATAATACTGCCTCCTATGTACAAGAATATAACTACTATAATACTGCTCCTATGTACAAGAATATAACTACTATAATACTGCTCCTATGTACAAGAATATAACTACTATAATACTGCTCCTATGTACAAGAATATAACTACTATAATACTGCCTCCTATGTACAAGAATATAACTACTATAATACTGCTCCTATGTACAAGAATATAACTACTATAATACTGCTCCTATGTACAATAATATAACTACTATAATACTGCTCCTATGTACAAGAATATAACTACTATCTGGGGGTCAAGATCTCCGCGTCCACTGACGATCTATTCCGGCTCAATTATACTCCCCTAATAACAGAGGTCCAAAAACTGCTTCAATCACTACGCCTCCCTTACTCCTCTTGGATGGGAAGGAAAAATATCCTAAAAGCTTTTGTCCTTCCAAAAATTATGTACGTATTACAGATGTTGCCAATATTTCTACCTAACTCGTACTTTACAATGCTCCGTAGGCTTTTTGCGACTTACCTGTGGGGTGGGAAGAAGGCTAGGGCTCCTCACCAGAGGCTTGTACTGGGGCGTGGTCATGGAGGTATAGCACTGCCAGATGTCCAGACGTATTACAGGGCCATACACCTGAAGAGGTGGTTGCAGCTCCACTCCCCTGCCTATCACACATTGGGCACGGAAATGGAACTAGTACAGCTTACCCAACAGCAGAAAGCAGCTTTATGGGGTCAGTCAAATGCATCACTCCATTCCCATGTACTCCTAAAGGGGACCAGTCTGGTCATTAGACAGCTCAACAAGGCTTACGGGCTCCTACAGAACCCTCCCGGCGCGATGCCAGCAGACCTCATTCCGCACACTATCCAACCTCCAGGTACTCAGGTCTCACAGATTTGGCACAGATTAAGGGGTTTCTCCACAGCCGAATTTATAGGAAAAGTAAAAGGCACCCTGTCGGAACAACACCCACTCAGCCTGGTTTGGAAGGCAGCTAACTTTCTAGATCTAATTTCTATAAAAGCTGCTGGGAAACAGCTACCTACCCAGAAACCATGTGTACTGACCTCGACATGGTTTGAGAAGTTAGCAAACCCCCCTCCCCTCAGTGCAAATTGATATCCAACATATATATGGCCTTGACCTCACCTCAACGCCGCATAACCCCACAGTATGTTCACACCTGGGCCAATGACCTTCAGACTACTTTCTCAGAGACAGATGTTCTCCGCATGCACGCGCACTCGCATGGCTTCTCCCGCTGTGTGAAGATCCAAGAGCATTCATATAAGGTTCTCACGCAGTGGTACCTTACCCCCAAACAACTATTTCTTAGTGGCCTGAGTGACCACGACAAGTGTTGGAGATGTGGAGAGGAGGGTGGCACTCTTCTACACATTTTCTGGTCCTGCCCTAAAATAAGAGGCTATTGGGATAACGTCTCCCAGATCATTAATGAAATTCTAAACATTAATCTGACATTATCCCCTCAACTGGTTCTTTTATGGCTTCCAACAAAGGACCTATCGCCGTCAAAGAACAAGCTTCCTACACACCTGATCCAGGCTGCGCGTTTACTGATCCCCCAAAAGTGGCTGAGTTTAGATCCCCCCACAATCCCTCAGTGGTTAAACAAATTGGACCATATACACCGTATGGAGGAGCTAGCGGGATGGGAACTTAGAGCACACGAGAAACATAAGAAGTTATGGGCCCCCTGGGTTGCCTATAGGCGTGCGAATGGTACTTCAGCATCTTAGCGATTTTTGACTGACTACAACCCTATGACAGTCCCGTTGTTGTGTCAGACACATTAGCAAGAACGGAGGAAGCCATCCGTCTTCCTTTCTTTGGAATCGTCAAATGTACCTCAACAGCCTTAGACCGTATCTGTCCAGTTCTAAGGACATATTGTAATCCCCCCCCCTCCCTCACCTTCCCCCGCTCCCCCTAACCCTCCCCCCATCCTTATCGGTTCGTGTTGACTTTACTTACCTCAGGTTATACTTTGATTGTCAATTGCCGATATTTACTGACCTAGACATGGATAAGTGCACTTTTCATATGTCTTAAGTATAATGTTTAGGCACCTGTTAATTGCATTCATGATTGTATGTAACGACCTTGACTTATGCATCATTGTATGTTGTGCTTTTTCTTTGATGCTTTTCAATAAAAAGACAATTGACAAAGAATATAACTACTATAATATTGCCTCCTATGTACAAGAATATAACTACTATAATACTGCCTCCTATGTACAAGAATATAACTACTATAATACTGCCTCCTATGTATAAGAATATAACTACTATAATACTGCTCCTATGTACAAGAATATAACTACTATAATACTGCTCCTATGTACAAGAATATAACTACTATAATACTGCTCCTATGTACAAGAATATAACTACTATAATACTGCTCCTATGTACAAGAATATAACTACTATAATACTGCCTCCTATGTACAAGAATATAACTACTATAATACTGCTCCTATGTACAAGAATATAACTACTATAATACTGCCTTCCTATATACAAGAATATAACTACTGTACAACCTACTATATACAATTAACCTTTTACATCTAATTGTAGCTTCATCTCCTGATGCTGTCAAGGCTGCCAGCTAGTAATGTTGTCTTGTGGCACCAGCCATATGTCTTCTAGGACAGAGTAGAAGTTTGGAATCCAGTAACATTCATCAGATATTTCTGAATTCCTCGTTAAAAAAAAACATTTACAAGATCATTGAAGCCAGAGTATGTTTGAATCTTCCATTAATCCTATTCGCTGAATTTTTATCAGATTTCCATTATTAAACTCTGTGGAAAGACAGGAAAGACAATGGGGATTTCTACTAAAGTTTGAGCTAAATCTTGAAGAACAGGCTCTTCACACATCTTTTATGTCTTAACCACAATGTGCATAGTTCAGATAGGAGCAGGGCTGAGTTACTTTACCTCATTCACATGGTAATACTTATTATTTGGAAAATTTGACCTTTGTTTGTTTCTCGTTTTCGAAGGAAATGTGAACAATTCAGGGAGTTCCCAGAATTGGGTCTGCCAAGACCCGCGGTTCAAAACCTGTGGTTTTCCTACACGTCGACTAGTCTTTAAATATAACAAAAAGCATATTTTATTGATTTTTAAATATCTGTTAACGAGGGATACGTTTTATGACCCATGTGGCACTAATAGTACAAAAATGATAGATTGTGGGCAGGAATAGTTTGAAAGTAGCCTCAAGCAATGAGTTCATGTGAAAATGAATATTCAATGGGCAGCAGATTAGTATTTGGCAAAAGGGATCAATTCATTAATGGGTTGGCTGGTTCTTCAGAGGATCTTTCAGATTGTCCCACAGAAGACAAACCAATAGACTGAAGACTGTAGACCAGGGGAAAACCCCATAGACAGAAAACGATAGACCTGCAGACACCCCGTTAGACAGAAGACCATGGACATACATATAACCATACAGACAGAAAATGGTAGTCTTGGAGACAAACCAATAGACAGATGACCATAGATCTGCACAGATCCCAGTGGACAGAAAACCATACACTTGGAGACAACTCAGTAGACAGAAAAGAACAGACCTGCAGAGAACTCTATAGACAGAAATCTGTAGACCTGCAGAGATTCCTATAGACGAATATAGACCTCTGAAGACCATGGACCTGCAGAGAACCTTAGAGACAGAAAACTGTAGACTTGTCCACAGCGCAACAGATAACCACACATCTGCACAGAATCCAGTAGACAGAAAACCATAGACCTTCACAGAACCTTATAGACAGAAAACTAAAGACCTGCAGAGAACCCCCACAGACAGAAAACTATAGACCCGCAAAGAACCCTATTGACAGAAGACTGTAGACCTGAAGAGAACTCCAAATACAAACCGCAGACCTGCAGAAAACCTTTTAGACAGGAAACTGTAGAGTGGGAGACAGCCCCATAGACAGAAGACTGCAGACAACCCCATAGACAGAAGACTGTAGGCCCACTGTCACGGTGGGGAGTGGGGAAAACCCCCACAATACAATGTCCGGTATAAAGAGGAAGCAGCTAGGCCAGGACGCCGATATCAGGGAGCAGGTCACCTCCTATTGCGTCCCTAATCCTCACCCTAACTCCTAACCGTATAAGTGGACCTAGATAGTAGGGCGGCTCATACCCTGGAAACCTTTGGCCCTGAGAATCCCTCACAAAGGAGAAGGGGAGAGACTACCTGTTCTTCCCAGACATGGATGAACAGGAGTCTCAAATGGCCTAGCAGCAGGGAAAGCAAAAGACCATAAGCAGCAACAGAGTCAGCAGGTAAGAACACCATAAACACACATACCTACCGCAGCCACCACGACTGGAACCCATGCATAAGTACAGGAGCCCAGACACCAAATAGGACACCGTACAAACAACACCACACACAGGTAGCCAGCACTTTTAAAACTGCCTGGGCCCCATACAGCAAGGTGCACGGCAGCCCCAGGCAGCACTGCATCCAGACTTATGGTTCACCCCTCCGGGAAACCAACCCCCTTCCGGAGGGACAACACACACAGGGAAACGTCTTGCACACCTGCAGGGACAAACACCAACAACATCCCAGACATGTAACAACAAACAAGATGTACAACAAACCCTGAACATAAACCCACACCAAACATACAACAAGTGAGGTTGGGTACATAAAGGATACAAGGGAGACAAAGGAATGACATCGATGTCCTACAAGGTGGCCCTCAAGGACTGGGCACATATAACACCCTGGACTGAAGCAGAGTTCCAGCACCAACGACAGCTGAAGTACAACTGACGCCAGCCAGGGAGCCACAGGGGATAAAACCCTAGTGGCCACACCCAGTCAGGGAGTTAACCCTTACAGCACCAGACAGGGGAAGGCTACAACTTAAAGGGAAAGTGCACACACCAGCCAACACGCAACAGCCACCGGCAACAGCATGCATGGCAACCATGTCACGGCGCACACAGCAAAAGCCGAGACACTGCCACCACATGCCACAACAGCAACACGTTGCCCAGGGCAACTGCAAGCGTGGCAAAAGTGTCACAGTGCGCACCAAAGGCCGTGACACCCACAGACAATGCCTAGACTTATGTAAAATGTTTGTTAATTTTGCATGTAACCTGTAGACAATATGATCTGTGTACAACGATAAGAGCAGTGGAATACACTTGGGCATGGACATGTAAGTCTGTGAAGGTTCTCATTTATCCAAAACAGAAGGAAGGAGAAGAAAGAGCACCAAGACTACCAGTGAGGGCGAGAAGCATTACAGACGCAAGAATATGGTTATCCCATATGTAGCTGGGGTGTCTGAGAAACTCAAAAGGATTTTTAATAAACATCACATTCCTATTTGCTTTAAACCCAGCAACACACTGAGGCAACAACTGGTTCACCCGAAAGACCCAACGCCTAAACACAAGATGGACAACATTGTGTACGCAGTCCAGTGCAATGAGGAATGCTCAGAACTGTATATCGGCGAAACAAAACAACAACTACATCAGCGTATGCTCAGCATAGAAGAGCCAAAACCTCTGGTCAAGATTCAGCCGTGTACTTACATCTAAAAGGAACAGGTCACACCTTTGAAGACTGTCAAGTACGTGTTTTGGATAAGGAAGCCGATTGGTACAAACGAGGCGTGAAGGAGGCCATCTACGTAAAAATGGAGAAGCCAAGCTTGAATAGAGGTGGGGGGGTTAGACATCTATTGTCTGCCACATACAATGCTGTCTTGACACCTTTTTCTGGGTAGTCTTTATCACCTACTGACTCCAATTAGGATAATGGAATCAACACCTTTGACCAAATGCTGGGTATAATTACCAGATGTGGATTCAGTTACATATTTATTCCCAGAATTTTTGTACAGTCACTCAGAATTGAGAAAGCTCGTTGGAAGAACGAGTGAAACGTTTTCAAGAAATCTACAGTACGTCCAGTTGCCTTGATTTATTCTTTACAGATACATGGACATGTAAGTCATGGCCTTTGTTTTTGTGGCTATGATAGCCATTAGATATCCCACCTATAAATACTGTCCATACATACCAGCAACAGAAAAAAATGGCCCCATTAACAGTATCATCATAGTGTTCTAAATAATAGTGTTGGGAGTTCTGTTTAAGTTCACCTCATAAGACAGCCTCTTTAAAGGGGTTGTCCGGTTTCAGAGCTGAACCTGGACAAACCTCTATTTTCACCCAGACAGCCCCCCTGATCCTCCCCCCCCCCCCCAGTTCATGCTCCGATGCTCTCCTTTTCGCTGCGCTAAGTCGCGCAGGACAAAGGCTCTTTTGTTTACAGTAACACACTGCCGGGAGAAGGCCTCCGCCCAACAGTGTGTTCAGTGACGTCACCGGGTCTGATCGGCGGGCTTTAGCGCTACCCTAGCCATTTTACTAAATCCCACCCATCAGTGCCGGTGACCTTACCGGACTTCCTGAGAAGCTGGGGCTTCAGTGCTCCTGCAAGGGACCCGGTACGTCACCGAGTCTAAGAAAACAACACTTCCGGTGAAGAATTTCCTATAAGAAAATGGGGTCAGAAACATGTGGAAAAGGTAGGACATGGATGTATGTTATATGTATGTCTGTTTTGTACTAATGGAACAAAGTCCTCAATCCCGGACAACCCCTTTAACAAGAAATGAGTATAATAAGGCGATCACCCCAGTGTGGGAATCTGCTCACCTGATGGTGGTGCATTTCAGACACATATTAATAAGATTAGCAGGAAACACCTTAAAGCACACCTAGCTATACTTTTCAGAATATGCTGTCATATGTGCATACAAGAGTGATAACACTCGGACCATTAAATTACTTGTATCTGACATTTTAGCATATGCCCATCTGCAGGTACCTTTGAGCGGAGGGGTGGTCCTAGCTCTCTCACTCATAATCAGTCAGAACCATGAAGAACATTATAGAGAAGGACTGAGTAGTATAGATGTGAATAAAGCACTTGAAGTGAGATATAACACTACAGACTGTGTCTGTGTCTCTCTAACTACAGCTTCCTTCGCCTCCTTCACTCTTCATAGGGATGATATATTCTGTTCCCATAGTGAGCGGGCATTATGCTTTAGTCTCACCAGACAAGTTTCTCACAAATTAAAACCCTTTGAGCACCTGAGGATTGGGGTGGGAAAAAAAACTTATTTCTGCCACAGTTTTATGAGGTTTGTTTATAAGGCAATCCCTATGCAGTAAAAGTGAACCATGCCCTTTATTCTCCGGGTCACCATAGGTATGTGAGGGCTCATTTTTTACGGGGTAATCTGAACTTTTTATTGATATTAGTGGTGTGTATGACTTTTTAATCACTTTTTATTAAATTTTTCAGGAGGTGATTCGATAAAAAAACAGCGAATTGACCATTTAGATTTTTTTTTTCAGTTACACCATTCCGGTATTTTTTTTTATATTTTAATAGTATGGCATTTTGGGATGCAGTGATGCCTGTGGTGTTTATTTTTTTATTGTTTATTTTACTTACATTTTGGGGAAAGTAATTTTATAATTTTTTTTTTTTTTTTTTTTCATATTTGTAAAAAACTTTTTCTTTTTTTAACACTGCTTAAATGTTTCCCTAGGGAACTTGAACATGTGATCATCAAATTACTTCTCTCATAGACTCCAATGCATTAGCTTTAAAGTCTATGAGAAATGCGCTATGTTCGTAGGGAGCCCTGCCATAGGCAGGGTCTCCAAGTGAACATAGCTGTGGTAGTCTTAAATCCTTCAGGGGCATTGAGGCTGCCGCAAGGAATGAACAGCTTCTCTAAACCCTGCTAGAGGGAGCTAATTCAGCCCCAGGAATGCAGCACTCATGTGTTTTCGGTGCTCAGATGCCATAGTCACATTTGACCATGGCATCTGCAGGATTAAATGTCTGCAATCAGCATTATTGCTGATCGTAGACATTAACCCTGGGTGTCTGCTGCGGTGGCTATGGTGCTCGCACCATCCCGGAGTGGGAGCCATCTTTAAAGACAAGTGGATGTCGTCAAGGGGTTAAGAGAGGTAGTTCAGAATGGGGATGGGGGTTGCAGCTGATAACTGGAGGACAGGTAATTTTTCTTTTAAAAAATATACACTGCCTGTCCAAAAAAAAGTTGCCACCTGGATTTAGCCAAGCAAATAGTTCTGAGCCCCCTTTTGGATAATTACTGCATGGGTGATTATCTTTCAGCTGCAAAAAGTTATTTAACCTCAACTGGTACAATGAGTTGCTTCTCATTTCTTAAACGACCATGTCAAAAGACACATCTCGTGGTCGTGGAAAAGATGTTAGTCTGTTTAAAAGGGTTAGATCATTGGCATGCAACAAGCAGAGAAAACATCTAAGGAGATTGCAGAAACTACTAAAATTGGGTTAGGAACTGTCCAACGCATTATTAAAAACTGGAAGGCTAGTGGGGACCCATCATATTCGAGGAAGAAATGTGGCGGAAAAAAATCCTGAATGATTGTGATCGGCGATCACTTAAACGTTTGGTGAAATAAAATCGAAGAAAAACAACAGTAGAACTCAGGGCTATGTTTAATAATGAAAGTAAGAGCATTTCCACACGCACAATGCGAAGGGAACTCAAGGGATTGGGACTGAAATATTTTTGGTGGCGATTTTTGTTTTGGACGGGCAGTGTATTACAATATTTCTTATATTCACCTGTCTGTAGTGCCATAACCCCCTCATTAATAGTGCCAACAAACTGCTTTCCATAAAAAATGCCAGCAGTGTGGCCTCAATCTCTCAATTTATTGTGCCCAGGGGCGCAGAGGTAGCAGTCGCTACCGGGCCCAGGAGCCTTAAGTGGCCCAAAGACCCTTGTGTTGCATAAGAAGCCACCGATATTATAGAAAGTGCATGCAGGTCAAGTTAAACCTCTGGCTGGAGGGAAAAGGTTAGGTCAAGAATTTGGCATGGGGGGGTGCTGTTTCAATTTTTTGCCTCAGGCAACATGAAGGCCTTGTGCTTCCTGACCCTGGGCCACAAAGCACTGAGGGAAGGGGGGCCCAAGCTGAACTCTCGCACCAGGGCCCATGAGCCTTTAGCTATGCCCCTGATTGTGCCAGTAGCAAAGTGTCTCCTGCTTTGAATACCAGCTGGGTGTCATCAATTTATCATACCAGGGGAATGCCACCATTAATAGCACCAGGGTTCTCTATTTATTTGGCCCAGCCAATTGTCCTTCTTGTATTTGATCCAGCAGAGTGCCGTCCATTTATATAGTGTCGGTTGAATGTACCCTAATACAAGGTAGCAGCAGAGCACCTCCCATTTGTAGTATGGACAGAGTGCTCTCCATTTATAGTGCCAATAGGATGTCAGTCATTAATAGTTCCATCACAGTGCCCCCTATGCACCCCCTATTTATAATGGCGCAAGCACACACTCCATTTATAGTGCCAATAGGATGCCACTAGAGATATTAATAATCATCAGCATCTTTATCTATATAACATCAATATATTCTGCAGCACTTTACATGATCAGGAGGTTCAAGTACAAACAGAGCAGCAAACAGGTCAACTATTAAGAAAAATGGGGTCCCTGCTCGCAAGAGCTGACAATCTATGAGGAGATAGGGGTGACACATAAGGTAACAAGAGCTTGTTTTGTACAATGGCCGAGAGAGATTGAATTTTCCATGCATTTAAAGTACCTTAAAAGTGTCCGAATTATACAGGAAATTCCTACTAAAGAAGCACTTCCATAAAAATCTTTATTCTCTGACCTGTTAGAAAGGCATATTATATAAAATGTAGTGAAGGTGATTTTCTTACCAGAGACTCTATTTGTGAGTTATAACCTACCTTCTGATCCTCAGCTATGTCATGTGACCAACACTCTGACTTTCCAAATAACACAGTTTCTCTGTGTATTCCTAAGGGAGCCTCAATGTCAGCATCATGAATAGAGAAACTGACTTCCTGTCCTTTGTTAGTTGGAGATCAGAGTGTTGGTCACATGACACAGCTGAGGATCAGAAGGGAGGTTATAACTCACCAATAAAGCCACTGGTAAGAAGATTACCTTCACTTCAGTTAACACTATATACCTTTCTAATGGGCCAGAGAATAAAGATTTTTGTGGGAGTGCTACCTTCATAGTGACAGCAGGTTGTCCTCCATTAATAACAGTGTTCATTTTGCCCGGTGGATCTCCCGCCTGTATGTACATTGGTAGAATCAGTGACCTGCGCTGTCACTGATATACAGAGTGATGCTCCAAGGATATCAAGCTGTATTATTCCTTTCTTATGTGTGACAACTCGGGGGTCACTTAGCTCTCTGGGGTTGCGGTCTTCTGGATCAGATGGTTGGCAAACCTCAAGAAGCCACTCCAACAAGTTTAGGGTGCAAACCGGCCGCAATCAGCTTTATTCATACATACAGTACATATGCATCCGTATAGGAACAGTCTGAGAAATATGGGGGAAGTCACAAGACACTTGAGGTATACAGTCTCAAGGTGGTTAAAAATGGACTGCCCCTTTTAGTAATTAATCATTAGCTGCATGCACAGTTTGCTGGAGCCAAGATATGGCGTGATAGTCTAGTGATGGAGCAGCTTTCATCTCTGTATAAACCCAATTAGTCACAATCTGAACAGTTTACAGATGCTTCAGTGCTCTGTGTATATTAGGGCAGAGGGAGATATATGAATGAATGTGCATGCCATTATGTAATGTTAGATCATCACATACTGCAATGCAGAGAATCAACCGCCCCAGCGTGTAAAATTCTATTCAGTCATTTCTTACTAGAATAGCTTGGTATCACTCAGCTTTCCTAGGCCCCTGAACTGAACGGAAATCTTCCTTATTATGTACTGATATTTCGCACCCTCTATTTCAATATATCGTCATAACTAGGCTATTTATCGTTACAGAGGTGACATAAATATCTGTTAGTGGACACATTATTTACATCTAAAGTCTGAAAACATCTCCAATACTTTCTTTCCACAGAGTAAGGGCTCATTCACACGAACGTGTGAAGCCCGTGCCCGTGCTGTGGACTGCAAATTGTGGTCCGCAATGCAAGGGCACCGTCCGCAATGCAAGGGCACGATCCTTCCGTTCTGCAAAAAGATAGAACTTGCTCTATCTTTTTGAGGTGCGGAAGCACGGAACGGCACCCCAGAAAGCACGTTCCGCATCTCTGTATTTGCGGACCCATTGAAATGAATGGGTCCACATCCGTGATGCGGAATGGCCACTGAACGGCGCATCCGCAAATGCGGTCTGCAACAGGGCAACGGGCATCGCACGTTGGTGTGAAAGAGCCCTAAGGTTTGTTACAATTGTATCCAGCCCCCAGTGAGCTAAGCAGCCTGAACTCCAGACTGATACATTGTACCTGCGCTGATACGTTCTAACAACCTGTCAGGACAGGAGAGAGATTTGTGCAGCTGAGGAATTTAGCTCACAGAAGATTGCCTGGGCTGGATGCAATTGCGACAAACCCTCAGCTGTCAGAAGTTTTTGTTTTTTTTACAGATATTTGGTATGTAAACAAGAATGTTCCAATTCACTGGAGAGGAGAGATTTTGAAAATGGTGAGAAATTGAAGGCAACGTATGTAAGAAAGTTTTATGCACTAAAACCCTAATATTCAGATCATCCTCATAGTCATATGCAGCAGACAGTGTGATGCCGCTGCTCTCCACCTCCCAGCATGCTTTGCAGCAGCCGCCTTCAGCTTTCCTCATGTCTCTGATGGGTGAATTTAGACAGAGATCGGAAATTGATGAGAAAATGAGACTCACAACACAGATGAACTTCCCACATGCCACAGGAAACAAAGAACAGATTTCCAATATTTTACTGCTGGAAGGAACCTTTTCCGTGTACATGTGGAAATGTTACATAAAGTTGTCCGGGCCGGAGCCACTGTTACATAACCGGAGATTTCCTCTATTAGTAAAGTGACTGTGGTGTGGAAAATTACAGCAAACCGCATCAGCGTATCACCGCTGGGACAAGTGCAGCCCTACTACACAGTGCATCATGTTCTGATAGACATAAAGCCCAAGGTAAAATCTGTAACAGCCCCCCCCCACACACACACACACTACCCATTTTAATATTTCGGTCTTCCTATATGGAAAAGGGGGATTTTGGCCCTGCAGACACCCAGATCAGGGTGCAATTGTTAAAGGGAACCTGTCACCTCTACTGTGCTACCCTCACTGAGCGTATCTAAATGTTCATTGTGTTACCCTAAACATATAAATTACACTTTTAATTTCATTTGCAGACAAATTCAATAAGTATTATGCATTTTTGTACTTCCCGCCTTTTATGCAAATTAACATAAAAGAGTCCTATCTTACTTGTGTGACCAGAGAAGAGTCATATTTTCAAGCTCTGACTCATCTCAGGTTAATTTGCATATGTATCAAATCAGGTTTTTTTACACAATAAAAGCACACAGAGCTATAGGGACTGGGTATTGCGGATGTGCTAGCGGCCATCTAGCAACCCTTGTCCTCAGCTCTATACACAAAATCCAGGTGATAGGTTCCCTTTAACTATGACCTTATTTGGTACATCTCATTCACAGATTCCCAGAGCTGAAGGAACATACAACATTGTATCAACATTGTATCTCTATGTGATACATTGTATGTTGTCACTGGAGAGAAACTGAAGCTCCCCCTGGTCAGGGCACAGTCAAGATCATTGTGCTTTCTATGGACATTGAAGCCGTCCTATAAAGTGATTCTAAAAATTCCTTTTTGATCACTGAGGGGGTCCGACCCCCACAAACCCTGACAATTAAGGGGCTGTGGTGCTGGTGTAATACTGCAACCCCTTGACCGCTGTTCCCTGTTTGCAGAGCCCCAGTCACTTGCCGTACTGGGAATGGCAGAAAGGCACTTAGAAGAGATACAGTACTACACCAGGACTGTGCCCCCCCCCCCCTTATTCTGAGGATTAGTGGGGTGGAGGTCCCAGAATGCAGACTTCTACTGATAATAAAGTGATGGCATATTGGAGCTTACCTCATTTGTACAAAATATAAGATATAGATAGATAGTTTTCATCATTATCTCAATCAGATTGATCCTGACATTAGCTTTACACTGACATTATCAACTGAATACGTTCAATTTCTTGACACAACAGTGCATGTCGTGGGAGATAGCTTGAGTACGGACTTATACACTAAGCCTACTGATTGCAACAATTTATTGAGATATAAAAGTTGTCTTCCTAGATCAACAGTTAATTCTTTACGGTATAGTCAGTTTTTGAGAAATAAGCACATTGTTCAAGACCCAAATAAACTTCCTATCAGGTATCCAGAAATGTCACAAAAATTTAGACAAAGAGGCTATCCGTCTAAGATCATACAGATACATTTGTATAATGTTCTGAAATACCAACATTCTGAGACAAAGAAAGACAAGACTTCCTTTACTGTGGTACTCAGCAGAAGCGGCCAAAATCATTAAAAACTAAAAGATAGCATTTAGTAATTATATTAAAAAAAAGATAGGCAGAGAGAGGCCAAACAAGTTATAAGAGCTTCTAAAGCACAGGCAGAAGAGAAATTATCTCAGTCAGTGAAAAAAGGCGATAAGACATTCTTCAGATACATAAATGAAAAAAGAAAACTAAAACAAGGAATTACCAAATTAAAAACAAAAAAAGGAAGGTATATGGAAGAAGATAAAGAACTAGCTGACTGCCTCAATGAATACTTCTGTTCAGTTTTTACAAAGGAAAATGAAGGAAAAGGACCTCAGTTAAGAAGGGAGAGTAATGAATCTTTTGATGCATGTGTCTTTGCAGAGGAAGAGGTTCTAAGTCAACTGTCTAAAATGAATACAAATAAGTCCCAGGGGCCTGATGGGATACACCCAAAGCTATTAAAAGAGCTCAGCGGTGAACTAGCAAAACCATTAACAAATTTATTTAACCAATCACTGGCAACAGGAGTCGTCCCAGAAGATTGGAAATTAGCAAATGTTATGCCCATTCACAAGAAAGGTAGTAGGGAGGAATCGGGCAACTATAGGCCAGTAAGCCTGACATCAATAGTGGGGAAATTAATGTAAACCATACTTAAGGAGAGGATTGTGGAACATCTAAAATCCCATGGATTGAAAGATGAAAAACAGCATGGGTTTACTTCAGGGAGATCATGTCAAACTAATCTTATTGATTTTTTTGATTGGGTGACTAAAATAATAGATGGAGGAGGTGCAGTAGACATCGCTTATCTATCTTATTTAGTAAGGCTTTTGATACTGTCCTACATAGAAGGCTTATCAATAAAGTGCAGTCTTTGGGCTTGGACTCCCATATTGTTGAATGGATTAGGCAGTGGCTGAGGGACAGACAACAGAGGGTTGTAGTCAATGGAGTATATTCAGACCAAGGTCTTGTTACCAGTGGGGTACCTCAGGGATCTGTTCTGGGACCCATATTGTTTAATATCTTTATCAGCGACATTGCAGAAGGCCTCGATGATAAGGTGTGTCTTTTTGCTGATGACACTAAGATTTGTAACAGGGTTGATGTTACTGGAGGGATGCACCAAATGGAAAAAGGATTTAGGAAAACTAGAGGAATGGTCAAAAATCTGGCAACTAAAATTTATTTTATCTTATTGTTGATAAGTGCAAGATAATGCACCTGGGACGTAAAAACCCAAGAGCAGAATATAAAATCAGTGACTAACCTCAGTATTTGAGGAAAGGGATTTAGGGGTCATTATTTCAGAAGACTTAAAGGTAGGCAGACCATGTCATAGAGCAGCAGGAAATGCTAGCAGAATGCTGGGGTGTATAGGGAGAGGAATTACCAGTAGACAGGGAGGGGGGGGGGGGGGCGCTCATGCCGCTCTACAGAGCACTAGTGAGACCTCATCTGGAGTATTGTGCTCAGTACTGGAGACCATATCTCCAGAAGGATATTGATACTTTGGAGACAGTTCAGAGAAGAGCTACTAAACTGGTCCATGGATTGCAGGATAAAACTTACCAGGAAAGATTAAAGGACCTTAACATGTATAGCTTGGAAGAAAGACGAGACAGAGGGGATATGAGAGAAACTGCTAAATACATAAAGGGAATCAACAACGTAAAAGAGGAAAGAATATTTAAAAGAAGAAAAACTGCTACAAGAGGACATAGTTTTAAATTAGAGGGGCAAAGGTTTAAAAGTAATATCAGGAAGTATTACTTTACTGAGAGAGTAGTGGATGCATGGAATAGCCTTCCTGCAGAAGTGGTAGCTGCAAATACAGTGGAGGAGTTAAAGCATGCATGGGATAGGCATAAGGCCATCCTTCATATAAGATAGGGCCAGAGGCTATCCCTAGTATTCAGTATATTGGGCAGACTAGATGGGCCAAATGGTTCTTATCTGCCGACACATTCTATGTTTACTTTTTCAGAACAAAGTACCATAGTCAGATCAGCATCATTAGAAAACATTGGCCAATACTGACAAGTAATTTAAAACACATTAAAGATCTGTCTATACCTCCACATCGATGCCCACCTAACTTGCGGGATAAATTAGTGAAGGCTGATGTATATAGTAAGAGAGTTGTACAAACCTATATCAGCACAAAGAGATTGGGTTGTTATCCCTGTCTGAGTTGTGTTAATTGCTCGTACATGTTAAAAGGCGATACCTAGTACATATGTGATTTATCTTCTTCAGTGCCCTTGTAACCTATTCTTTGTTGGAGAGACCACTTGGGACCTGAAGACAAGATTAAATCAACACAGGTACCCAATACGTCAGAAAAGAAAGGACCTACCAGTCTCTGTGTATTTTGTTGAGTTTGGACATAAGGAGAAGGATCTCCAATTTAGAATTTTGGATCATGTTGCACCCCTAAAGAGAGGTGGAGATAGAGAGTTGGTGGTCAAACAAAAACAGCTCCAATGGATTTACCGGCTACAGACCGTTAGACCTAAGGGCCTTAATACATAATTCAAATGGGGTCTTTTTAGTTAGAATTATTTGGTGCTCTATGGTCTCCTGTGGTGGAAACTCTTCTTCGAGATATGCTGTGGGATATTATGAATTATGTTATGTTTTTTCTGTTACTATATTGTTTTTAATGATATGTGTTTCTTTAGTTCCAGTTTCTCTATACCATATTGGTTCCAGTATCGGTTCACTTTGAAGAATTATTCTCTGGACTTACAAATGGCCGTAATTGGATTCCTCCAGGACTGTTCTCCATTGGCATATTTTGGACGACAACTTTTTTTGTACTATTGATTTATTGGTGGCCTTTCCACCATTAACTCTATAATACCATGGGTTTCATGCTTTTTCAAGGTCCAATTTCTTTTTAACTAAGGGACAAAATTATGACATCATGACACAGTGTTGGGAGGGGGTAACTTTGACTGCCTGGGAGGGGACATGAACTTGTGCCTCCTCTCATGGGGACATAACCGGTGGGAGAGGATGGATCACTGATACTGGTCATCCCCTTTCACTACTCCCTAGACACCGATAGTCCTTCCCCCCCCCTTCCTTTTTTAACGGCTCACATATGGTGAAAGTATTGATACTGGCTATCACTTATTTCTACCTTTCAGATATCGTTAATGGATAACCTATGGTTTATTTATTCATTTATTTGCTAATATTGGGATACATTTCTTTGTATATATCTCTTTATATTGTCCATATACTGTATATGCTGTCACTGTGTTTTGGGTATTTAGAAGTTATTCAGTCCTGGATGGTTCTCCTTGTTTATAATGTATGGCTTTCTTGCTTGCGATCTCCTGATTTTATGTTAAGCCACAGGCGGTTTCCATGGAGATCACTTTTTGTTTACTTGATAAAGTGTGCCAGTCAGGTGATAGCCTGGCGCTCCTTTCCCTCCCCTTGATGTCGTCTTGACTCCCCACAGAGCGCTCACATGATGTGCGTGATGATGTTCTGGAGGCGCGGATTTGAAGTCCTGGGACGTGTGGTTTGGCGCCATGCATCTTCTGGGCATGCGCTCTGGTCAGGAGCAGATGCCACATTTCCCACTGGAACCACCAATGGTATAGTAGTTGTCAGATTTCAATGTATTTTTGCAGCTGTTGCTGTTTTCACTTAGATAAACTATATTCACTTCATGGGATATCATTAGCACCACTATGCACTAGTAACTTTATCTATTTTTTTCCACTGTATTTTTAATTAATTCATGACATATTGAATTTATGGTGCAATATATATGTAATGATTGATTGTTTATATGTTTTATGTACATTATCACTGAAATTGACACTGAAATTTTGATTATTCTACGGGTATTTACTGTATGTCTTCACATGACATCATTTCCTTGACAAAGGCCTCATTGTGCTGGGCTGAAACGTTGTGTTGGGGAAATAAACGGGTCTAACACCCTTCACAGATACTGGAGTGCTGCCTCATCATTTGTTTTTTTTTAGATAGATAGTAGTGTTGGGCGAGCATGTGTATTTAAATGTAATTTAGCATATATTTTTGAAAAGTTTCTACCAGGATTTGAACTCCCAGCCCCTTGTACATTAGAGGCAAGGACCTTATCCACTCAGCTATAAAGCTGAATGCTAAACTGTGTCAGAAAAACCTCATAGTAGTTTCTGATGTAGTGAGTATTCCTATTCAGCAGAAGACTTATTTTATATTTCTGTGCAGGCTGACGTATAGTGTAGTGGTTAATGTCCTTGCCTCTAATGTACATGGTTGGGATTCAAATCCCAGCAGAAACTTTTCAGAAATATATTTATATATAAGTTTTTAGCCATAAAATATTTACATATATTATTATATCTTTAGAATATATAATATATTATGGCTAAAAACATCAGTAGTAGTATCCCACATATTATGCATTCATATATATCAGAAGCATGAATATACATATATATACAGATTTCTAATTCTGAAATGTTTTTGCCGGGATTTGAACTCCCAACCGTCAAATCTCAGCAGAAACTTTTCAGAAATTAGATTTAAATACACTGGGGTGTTCATCTCAAGCACTGATTCCATATATGGAGTCAGAGCAGGGACTCCTAAGCCGAACTAGAGTTTTGACACCCTCCCCTCTTCAGAGCAGGGGGTGCCTGGGATTCTACCATTGACTTCCATTGTGCTCGGGTGCTCGATAGAACACCCAGCATCGCAAAGTGTTCTACTCGAGCACTCGAGAACTTTGGTGCTCGCCCAACACTAATTGATACTAGTATCTAATAATACTAATACATAGATAGATAGATGAGATGCCCACTTAGGATTACATTGCCTTGTGTTATCATTTCTGTATTTTAAAGGGGATGTTTGCTTTGGATAAGTCCTTTGTGTCAGAGGTCACTACTGGATAGGATCTGATCTCAGGGCATTATGCAGCCATTACCCCCAGAGAACCTTATGGCAACTATTTCCACTGCGCCACCACAGGGGAAATATGAAATTTCAGTTAAGCCACTGAGATCAACAGGCCATCCTTGTAGTGCATCAATGTGTTTGGTCTTACAGAGAGGATGATGTTCTTTGTGCCTACCCTTGGCTCTAATTAAAGGGTGTCCCAAATGTGGAACTGCACCTCTATTCACCCAGAGTGCCCTGATGGGGTATTAGCATAAGGATTTTCTAAACCAGATAGCTGTTCAGTTTTGGAGGAAAGTTTTGGCTCATTACAGCTGAACTCTTGACTGATTTAGAACTTGAAGTGTAAGAAAATCACCTGTAACTTTTCTCATTTGCAGAACTTCTGAGGTTTGGAGACATCAGAGGATTACACTGCCACTTCCCAGAAATGCTAATGAATAAAATGCGTCTGCCACAGTCCTGACTTATGGAAGAGTCATGGGTTGTCCGTGCCAGGTCAATGAAGTAAGATGACATTACACAGAATTGACTGAAATACCAGAAAGGGTTAACAGGAGTTACAGTAAAGCGGATGATGAGTTATAAACTGAACTCCCACCCGATAGAAAGGAAAACAATCATTTGCAAATCCTCTCTAGAATAGAAATGAAGAAAAACAACCGTAGGTGGACACTTCATGTAATAGCTATGCATAATGTATTAGTAATTACGCAACTACTGTATACGAGCTCTGTTATGTAAAGACATGGCAGTAATATTTTACCAAGATTTTACTTAAAGGGATAACCAACAATTAATGATGTCAGTACTATGTAAAAAGATAACTAGATTTACGTGTAGTTACTTGTAGATACTTGTAGGTTGATCCTGAAGCACTTCCTTGTGAGAGGGGAATAACTGGTCTGTATTTATGAACTGCTGCAGTGTAAAGCATGGGGAAAGGGAAATGAATATCCTGAGCCTCTAACTTAACAAAGGTAAAAGCAGGCAGGTAAGTCAATATACAGCAGGTAATCATCATTAAAAGGTTATTGATGCATATATTATATAGAATGGTTAGAATATGCCTGTACTTATTAGTAAATGTTAGAAATAAATACTATGATGGTTCACGAGATAGGAGGTGAGCGGTTGGGGGTGCAGTGGTTTCTGCGACAAAAGAAGAAAAGTAAACCTTTTGGATTTCTGCATTGATCACTAATTGATTTGTGGTCTGATTGTCCTCTAAGTCACAGTTATAGACAAACACATAGTAACTGAGCTAATAACACGGCTGTGTCGGTCATGTCCATTATGGAGCACATTGAGAAAGCTTCTATGGTAAAGGGAGAATACCCGTACGTTTAACAGATGCCTTCGAGCAGCAGTTCCTGCCATCAAAAAAGTTTTGTGGTAGCTCAAAGATTTGCACAACATTGAGGAGGAATGTTGGACCATTCCCCTCTGCTAATGTGTTTCAGTTAAGGATGAGCGAATCGATTTGTTTTAATCAGCCTCAGTGTTTGGGAACGGGCTTCATATAGAATTAGGTGAGAAAAATAGGTCACAGATCAACAGTAATGTTGAGCGCAAATATTCGAATAGCAAATTTTTATCGCGAATATCGTCACTTCAAGAGTTCGTGAATATTTAGAACATAGTGCTATGTATTCGTTATATTGAATATTCAGCATTTTTTTCCAACTGAACACATGATTCATCTCTGCTTCTTGCTTGTGGGCCAATGAGAAGGAAGCAATGTGAAGTTCACAACAATACTTAGTACACCAATCGGTAATCTGTAGTCAGACCTGCCAAAATGTGAAGTTGCACGTAGTGCGAAAAAATATTCTAATCACTGCCGATTAGCGCAATCGCGAATATATTGGAGCACTTGACTCTATCTGCATATAAAGCCATTGTAATGTTCTGCCGTGCCAACTATTTTCTCCAGTCTCAGGAGAAACTCATGAAACTTCTAGCAGCTTGAAAAATGTAGCCAAAGTGACCCACTCTTGTATTTCGCGTTACAAATTTGCATTACGCGATTTTTACATTTCCGATTTTTCGCATTCAATAAAATAATCTCGAATTCTCAAATCCGTGAATATATGACGAATATTCTACAAAATATTAGTGAAATATTGCGAATTTGAATATAACCCCTGCAGCTCATCACTACTCAACAGTTTTGGTTGGAGCTTGTCGGAAAAATACATTTGCAGCTTCTAAGGAGCTTGAAAATCACAAAGACATGGCCGGCACTGAGCGGCTTCACTATCATTACAGTTAGAATGTATCAATGCATAACTATTATTTACAGTCCTGATCAAAAGTTTAAGACCACTTGAAAAATGGCAAAAAATCATATTTTACATTATTGGATCTTAACAAGGTTCCAAGTAGAGCTTCAACATGCAACAAGAAGAAATGAGAGTGAGACAAAACATTTTTTGAGCATTCAATTTATGAAAACAACGAATAAACTGAAACAGGCTGTTTTTCAGATGATCAAAAGTTTTGGACCACACCTCCAAAAAAAAACTAAACCCCCTCAAAACAGAAATCCAACTTCCAAACATGAACTCAGTAATGAGTAGCTCCGCTGTTATTGTTTATCACTTCCAAAATTAGTTTCGGCATGCTTGATGCAAGCGTTTCCATGAGGTGAGTGGGAACATGGTGAAGATGGCCACACAAAGGCCATCTACTGTCTGGAACTGTTGTCCATTTTTGTAAACTTCCCTTGCCATCCATCCCCAAAGGTTCTCAATTGGATTTAAATCAGGGGAACATGCAGGATGGGCCAAAAGCTTGATGTTATTCTCCTGGAAGAAGTCCCTTGTCCTGCGTGCATTGTGTACTGTAGCGTTGTCCTGTTGAAAAACCAAGTCGTTACCACACAGACGAGGGCCCCCAGTCATGAGGAATGCTCTCTGCAACGTCTGGACATAGCCAGCGACCGTTTGACGCCCCTGCACTTCCTGAAGCTCCATTGTTCCACTGAAGGAAAAATCACCCCAGACCATTATGGCACCCCCTCCACTGTGGCGAGTAGAAAACATCTCAGGTGGGATCTGCTTGTCATGCCAGTAACGTTGGAAACCATCAGGACCATCAAGGTTAAATTTTTTCTCATCAGAGAATAAAACTTTCTTCCACCTTTGAATGTCCCATGTTTGGTGCTCTCTTGCAAAGTCCAAACGAGCAGTTCTGTGGTGTTCAAGGAGACGAGGTCTTTGAAGATGTTTTTTGTTTTTGATGCCCTTCAGTCTCAGATGCCGTCTGATGGTTATAGGGCTGCAGTCAGCACCAGTAAGGGCTTTATTTTGGGTTGAGGATCGTCCAGTGTCTTGACGGACAGCCAATTGGATCCTCCGGCTCAGTGCTGATTAGAGTTGAGCGAACACCTGAATGTTCGGGTTCGAGAAGTTCGGCCGAACTTCCCGGAAATGTTCGGGTTCGGGATCCGAACCCGATCCGAACTTCGTCCCGAACCCGAACCCCATTGAAGTCAATGGGGGCCTGAACTTTTCGGTACTAAAAAGGCTGTAAAACAGCCCAGGAAAGGGCTAGAGGGCTGCAAAAGGCAGCAATATGTAGGTAAATCCCCTGCAAACAAATGTGGATAGGGAAATGAATTAAAATAAAAATTAAATAAATAAAAATTAACCAAAATCAATTGGAGAGAGGTCCCATAGCAGAGAATCTGGCTTCACGTCACCCACCACTGGAACAGTCCATTCTTAGATATTTAGGCCCCGGCACCCAGGCAGAGGAGAGAGGTCCCGTAACAGAGAATCTGTCTTCATGTCAGCAGAGAATCAGTCTGCATGTCATAGCAGAGAATCAGGCTTCACGTCAGCCACCACTGCAACAGTCCATTGGCATATATTTAGGCCAAGCACCCAGGCAGAGGAGAGAGGTCCCGTAACAGACAATCTGGCTTCATGTCAGCAGAGAATCAGTCTTCATGTCATAGCAGAGAATCAGGCTTCACGTCAGCCACCACTGCAACAGTCCATTGGCATATATTTAGGCCCAGCACCCAGGCAGAGGAGAGAGGTCCCGTAACAGACAATCTGGCTTCATGTCAGCAGAGCATCAGTCTTCATGTCATAGCAGAGAATCAGGCTTCACGTCAGCCACCAGTGCAACAGTCCATTGGCATATAATTAGGCCCAGCACCCAGGCAGAGGAGAGAGGTCCCGTAACAGACAATCTGGCTTCATGTCAGCAGAGAATCAGTCTTCATGTCATAGCAGAGAATCAGGCTTCACGTCAGCCACCAGTGCAACAGTCCATTGGCATATATTTAGGCCCAGCACCCAGGCAGAGGAGAGAGGTCCCGTAACAGACAATCTGGCTTCATGTCAGCAGAGAATTAGTCTGCATGTCATAGCAGAGAATCAGGCTTCACGTCAGCCACCAATGCAACAGTCCATTGTCAGATATTTAGGCCCAGCACCCAGGCAGAGGAGGGAGGTCCCGTAACAGACAATCTGGCTTCATGTCAGCAGAGAATCAGTCTTCCTGTCATAGCAGAGAATCAGGCTTCACGTCAGCCACCAGTGCAACAGTCCATTGGCATATATTTAGGCCCAGCACCCAGGCAGAGGAGAGAGGTCCCATAACAGACAATCTGGCTTCATGTCAGCAGAGAATCAGTCTTCATGTCATAGCAGAGAATCAGGCTTCACGTCAGCCACCAGTGCAACAGTCCATTGGCATATATTTAGGCCCAGCACCCAGGCAGAGGAGAGAGGTCCCGTAACAGACAATCTGGCTTCATGTCAGCAGAGAATCAGTCTTCATGTCATAGCAGAGAATCAGGCTTCACGTCAGCCACCACTGCAACAGTCCATTGGCATATATTTAGGCCCAGCACCCAGGCAGAGGAGAGAGGTCCCGTAACAGACAATCAGGCTTCACGTCAGCCACCAGTGCAACAGTCCATTGGCATATATTTAGGCCCAGCACCCAGGCAGAGGAGAGAGGTCCCGTAACAGACAATCTGGCTTCATGTCAGCAGAGAATCAGTCTTCATGTCATAGCAGAGAATCAGGCTTCACGTCAGCCACCACTGCAACAGTCCATTGTCAGATATTTAGGCCCAGCACACAGGCAGAGGAGAGAGGTCCTGTAACAGAGGATCTGGCTTCATGTCAGCAGAGAATCAGTCTGCATGTAATAGCAGAAAATCAGGCTTCACGTCAGCCACCACTGGAACAGTCCATTCTCAGATATTTAGGCCCAGCACCCAGGCAAAGGAGAGAGGTCCCGTAACAGAGAATCTGGCTTCATGTCAGCAGAGAATTAGTCTGCATGTCATAGCAGAAAATCAGGCTTCACGTCAGCCACCACTGGAACAGTCCATTGTCAGATATTTAGGCCCAGCACCCAGGCAGAGGAGAGAGGTCCCGTA
This sequence comes from Bufo gargarizans, assembly GCF_014858855.1. NCBI lineage: Eukaryota > Metazoa > Chordata > Amphibia > Anura > Bufonidae > Bufo > Bufo gargarizans. The sequence continues at coordinate 32,481,956 of NC_058087.1, forward strand.
ACAGACAATCTGGCTTCATGTCAGCAGAGAATCAGTCTTCATATCATAGCAGAGAATCAGGCTTCACGTCAGCCACCACTGCAACAGTCCATTGTCATAAATTTAGGCCCAGCACCCAGGCAGAGGAGAGAGGTCCCGTAACAGACAATCTGGCTTCATGTCAGCAGAGAATCAGTCTTCATGTCATAGCAGAGAATCAGGCTTCACGTCAGCCACCACTGCAACAGTCCATTGGCATATATTTAGGCCCAGCACCCAGGCAGAGGAGAGAGGTCCCGTAACAGACAATCTGGCTTCATGTCAGCAGAGAATCAGTCTGCATGTCATAGCAGAGAATCAGGCTTCACGTCACCCACCACTGCAACAGTCCATTGTCATAAATTTAGGCCCAGCACCCAGGCAGAGGAGAGAGGTCCCGTAACAGACAATCTGGCTTCATGTCAGCAGAGAATTAGTCTGCATGTCATAGCAGAGAATCAGGCTTCACGTCAGCCACCACTGCAACAGTACATTGGCATATATTTAGGCCCAGCACCCAGGCAGAGGAGAGAGGTCCCGTAACAGACAATCTGGCTTCATGTCAGCAGAGAATCAGTCTTCATGTCATAGCAGAGAATCAGGCTTCACGTCAGCCACCAGTGCAACAGTCCATTGGCATATATTTAGGCCCAGCACCCAGGCAGAGGAGAGAGGTCCCGTAACAGACAATCTGGCTTCATGTCAGCAGAGAATCATTCTGCATGTCATAGCAGAGAATGAGGCTTCACGTCACCCACCACTGCAACAGTCCATTGTCATAAATTTAGGCCCAGCACCCAGGCAGAGGAGAGAGGTCCCGTAACAGACAATCTGGCTTCATGTCAGCAGAGAATTAGTCTGCATGTCATAGCAGAGAATGAGGCTTCACGTCAGCCACCACTGCAACAGTCCATTGGCATATATTTAGGCCCAGTACCCAGGCAGAGGAGAGAGGTCCCATAACAGACAATCTGGCTTCATGTCAGCAGAGACTCAGTCTTCATGTCATAGCAGAGAATCAGGCTTCACGTCAGCCACCACTGTAAGAGTCCATTTTCATAAGTTTAGGCCCAGCACCCAGGAAGAGGAGAGAGGTCCCGTAACAAACAATCTGGCTTCATGTCAGCAGAGAATTAGTCTGCATGTCATAGCAGAGAATGAGGCTTCACGTCAGCCACCACTGCAACAGTCCATTGGCATATATTTAGGCCCAGCACCCAGGCAGAGGAGAGAGGTCCCGTAACAGACAATCTGGCTTCATGTCAGCAGAGAATCAGTCTTCATGTCATAGCAGAGAATCAGGCTTCATGTCAGCCACCACTGCAACAGTCCATTGGCATATATTTAGGCCCAGCACCCAGGCAGAGGAGAGAGGTCCCGTAACAGACAATCTGGCTTCATGTCAGCAGAGAATCAGTCTTCATGTCATAGCAGAGAATCAGGCTTCACGTCAGCCACCACTGCAACAGTCCATTGGCATATATTTAGGCCCAGCACCCAGGCAGAGGAGAGAGGTCCCGTAACAGACAATCTGGCTTAATGTCAGCAGAGAATCAGTCATTATATCATAGCAGAGAATCAGGCTTCACGTCACCCACCACTGTAAGAGTCCATTTTCATAAATTTAGGCCCAGCACCCAGGCAGAGGAGAGAGGTCCCGTAACAGAAGATCTGGCTTCATGTCAGCAGAGAATCAGTCTGCATGTCATAGCAGAGAATCAGGCTTCATGTCACCCAACATTGGAACAGTCCATTGGCATATATTTAGCCCCCAGCACCCAGACAGAGGAGAGGTTCATTCAACTTTGGGTAGCCTCGCAATATAATGGTAAAATGAAAATAAAAATAGGATTGAATGAGGAAGTGCCCTGGAGTCCAATAATATATGGTTAAGGGGAGGTAGTTAATGTCTAATCTGGACAAGGGACGGACAGATCCTGTGGGATCCATGCCTGGTTCATTTTTATGAACGTCAGCTTGTCCACATTGGCTGTAGACAGGCGGCTGCGTTTGTCTGTAATGACGCCCCCTGCCGTGCTGAATACACGTTCAGACAAAACGCTGGCCGCCGGGCAGGCCAGCACCTCCAAGGCATAAAAGGCTAGCTCTGGCCACGTGGACAATTTAGAGACCCAGAAGTTGAATGGGGCCGAACCATCAGTCAGTACGTGGAGGGGTGTGCACATGTACTGTTCCACCATGTTAGTGAAATGTTGCCTCCTGCTAACACGTTGCGTATCAGGTGGTGGTGCAGTTAGCTGTGGCGTGTTGACAAAAGTTTTCCACATCTCTGCCATGCTAACCCTACCCTCAGAGGAGCTGGCATTGACACAGCTGCCTTGGCGACCTCTTGCTCCTCCTCTGCCTTGGCCTTGGGCTTCCACTTGTTCCCCTGTGACATTTGGGAATGCTCTCAGTAGCGCGTCTACCAACGTGCGCTTGTACTCGCGCATCTTCCTATCACGCTCCAGTGCAGGAAGTAAGGTGGGCACATTGTCTTTGTAGCGTGGATCCAGCAGGGTGGCAACCCAGTAGTCTGCACAGGTTAAAATGTGGGCAACTCTGCTGTCGTTGCGCAGGCACTGCAGCATGTAGTCGCTCATGTGTGCCAGGCTGCCCAGGGGTAAGGACAAGCTGTCCTCTGTGGGAGGCGTATCGTCATCGTCCTGCCTTTCCCCCCAGCCACGCACCAGTGATGGATCCGAGCTGCGTTGGGTGCCACCCCGCTGTGACCATGCTTCATCCTCATCCTCCTCCACCTCCTCCTCATCCTCGTCCTCCTCGTCCTCCAGTAGTGGGCCCTGGCTGGCCACATTTGTACCTGGCCTTGTCAAGGAACCATGAACCAGACGTACAACAAGAGATAAGTGGAAATAAGAAGGCTTTATTGAAAATCAAGCTGTAGGCAAAAGTCCAAACGGATGGCTAAACCGAAGCAGGGTCTTGCGAAGCCAGAGGTCAGGAACCAGAAGGGTAGTCAGACGAAGCCTGGATCAGGAGCCAGCAGGGTAGTCAGACGAAGCCAGGATCAGGAACCAGAAGCAGCAGCAGTCTTAGAAGCATGTGAACACAGGAGGACCAAGCAAGGAACTGAAGCCACAGACCTCCTATATATATGAGCTAGGCATCCAGCTCCTCCCAGTGGGAAGGAGAAGCCGCAGGGTGGGAGGCTACAAGAAACCCAGAAACCAAGATGGCCGCCAGCACATGTCAAACGAAGGAGAACAGCAAGAAGGTAAGACCATGACAGTACCTCCCCCTCAAGGGCCCCTCCTCCGCGGAGTAAGGAACGGTTTCTGAGGGAAGCGTGCGTGGAAGGCTCGGAGCAAGGCAGGAGCATGGACATCTGCGGAGGGAACCCAGGAACGCTCCTCTGGACCATAACCACGCCAATGGACCAAAAACTGCACCCGACCGCGGACCAGGCGTGAGTCCAGGATATTGCTCACCTCATACTCCTCACGATTGCCCACTTGGACCGGACGAGGCCGAGGAACCGAGGAAGTGAAACGATTACACACCAGTGGCTTCAACAGGGAGACATGAAACACGTTGGAGATCCGCATGCCAGGAGGAAGCGCAAGGGCATAGGCTACCGGGTTTACCCTGCGAAGCACTCGGAAGGGACCAACAAAGCGAGGCGCCAGCTTGGGAGTGGGCACTCGAAGGTTGAGGTTGCGGGTGGACAACCATACGCGGTCTCCGACCTGGTAGGAAGGAGCGGGCGCTCGTCTGCGATTAGCCTGGAGTCTCTGGCGCTGCGCAGAGACCTCAAGGGACCTCTGGATCTGTACCCAAGAAGCACGTAGGACGGAAAGGTGATCCTCCACAGCCGGAATATCCTGGGGAGAGAATACCTCCGGTAACACGGCAGGTTGGAACCCATAATTGGCCATGAAGGGAGACGTCCCAGAGGAAGAGTTCACCGCCGTGTTCCTGGCAAACTCAGCCCAAGGCAGGAGGTCAACCCAATTGTCTTGGTGATCGGAGACATAGCAACAAAGGAATTGCTCCAAGGCCTGATTGGATCGTTCTGCGGCCCCATTGGACTGAGGGTGGTAGGCCGAGGAGAAAGAGAGATGAATCCCCAACTGGGAGCAAAAGGCGCGCCAGAACCTGGACACAAACTGACTCCCCCGATCCGACACAATCTCCTTGGGCAAACCGTGCAACCGGAAGACCTCCCTGGCAAAAATCGAGGCCAACTCTTGTGCAGAGGGTAACTTCTTGAGAGGAACACAGTGGCACATTTTGGAAAACCGATCCACAATCATGAGAATGACCGTATGGCCTCGGGATGCAGGGAGGTCCACAATGAAATCCATCCCCAGGTGTGACCATGGACGCTCCCCGGTGGCTATGGGTTGCAAAAGGCCCAACGGAAGGTGTCGAGGGGACTTACTCTGGGCACAAACGGAGCATGCCGCTACATATGCGGCGATGTCGGAACGTAGAGAAGGCCACCAGAACAGACGTGAAACAGCCCAGGACAGCTGATTCTTTCCAGGATGCCCCGCGGCCTTGGAGTTATGGTAGGTTCGCAACAACCGAGTGCGCAACTCCTCAGGCACAAAACATCTGCCGTTGGGTCTCCCAGAGGGAGCACCAGACTGAGCCGCCAAAATCTGCTCACCCAGGGGAGAGGTCAGGCTGGTGCGAATAGCGGCCAGGATCTGATTCGGAGGTATGACCGAAGTCGGAATCGACTCCTCCCCGGACAGCTCGGAGTACTGCCGTGATAAGGCATCCGCTCTGATGTTCTTGGAACCGGGTAGGTAGGAGACCACGTAATTAAAACGTGACAAGAACAGAGCCCATCTGGCCTGACGTGGTGTCAATCTCTTGGCCTCAAAGAGGTAGGTCAGATTCTTGTGGTCCGTCAGGATGAGAACCGGAACCACCGAGCCCTCGAGCAAGTGCCTCCATTCTTTAAGGGCCTGCACGATGGCCAATAACTCCCTGTCACCAATCTGATAGTTGCACTCCGCGGAAGACAGTTTCCGGGAGTAAAACCCACAAGGAAGCAGAGGACCCTCTGGTGTTCTACGCTGAGACAGAAGGGCGCCTACTCCCGTCTCAGACGCGTCCACCTCGAGGACAAAAGGCAACCCAGGGTTGGGATGCGACAGAATCGGAGCCGACACAAAGGCGGACTTTAGAGCCTCAAAAGCTCGGATGGCCTCGAGCGGCCAGACCTGGGGATTACTGCCCTTCCTGGTCAGATCCGTGAGAGGCTTGGCTAGCATGGAAAAGTCCCTGATGAACTTCCGATAATAATTGGCGAAGCCCAAAAAGCGCTGCAGGGCACGAAGACCACTGGGCTGGGGCCACTGTAAGACAGCCGAAACCTTCTCAGGATCCATGGAGAACCCCTCAGCGGAAATTATGTAACCTAAGAAGGTTACCTGGGATCGGTGAAATTCGCATTTCTCAAGCTTACCGAACAGCTTGTTCTCTCGTAACCGTTGCAACACTCGTCTGACATCCAGAATGTGGGCCTCCATGGATTCAGAATATACCAAGATGTCATCCAAATAGACCACCACACACTGCTGCAACAGGTCACGGAAAACATCGTTGATGAATTCCTGGAAGACTGCGGGCGCATTGCACAACCCAAAGGGCATAACCAAGGATTCATAATGACCGGTCCTGGTGTTAAACGCGGTCTTCCACTCATCGCCCGCCTTGATCCTTACCAGGTTATATGCCGCCCTCAGGTCGAGTTTGGTAAAGACCGTGGCCCCTTTGAGGCGATCGAACAGCTCGGAAATCAAGGGTATTGGGTAAGCGTTCTTGATCGTGATGCGATTGAGACCCCTGTAATCGATGCAAGGCCTCAACTCACCGCCCTTCTTTTTCACAAAGAAAAATCCAGCCCCTGCCGGGGACGAGGATTTGCGAATGTGTCCGCGTGAAAGCGCCTCCCTCACGTACTCCTCCATGGCCTCATTCTCCGCTACCGACAGTGGATAGACTTTGCCACGAGGAGGAACGGCACCAGATTGTAACTCTATGGCACAATCGTATGGGCGGTGCGGAGGTAGGGCAACCGCACGCACCTTATCGAATACATCCCGGTACTCCTCGTATTCAGGAGGCAACAGAGAGTCCGAGGAAGTACACAGCAACTTGACAGGCCCATGGATGCAACTAGCCCCACACTGCGGTGACCACGAGAGGATCTCGGCCGATCTCCAATCGAAAGTCGGATTATGCTTCTGGAGCCAGGGGTACCCCAAGACCACCGAGTAGTGTGGAGACGAAATAACCTGGAGACAGACCGACTCTCTGTGAACGGCACCAATGGCCATCCCCACTGGAAGGGTCTCCTGAGTCACGTGTGGCAGCAGAAGGGGTCTACCGTCTATCGCCTCAAGAGCCAGTGGGGAACCTCGAGGCTGCAGAGGAATGGAATTGGCGGCAGCGAACACACTATCAATGAACAAACCACCAGCACCAGAGTCCACCAACGCCTGGGTCGTCACCGAGCCCCCGACCCAGGAGAGGACAATAGTAATCAGTGGTTTGTCAACACGGGAAACTGGGGACAAGGAGACTCCACCCAAGATCTGCCCCCGACAGGATCTCAGGTGCGAGCGTTTCCCGGACGGTTCGGGCATGCCAACCGAAAATGCCCACCGAGACCACAGTACATGCATTGGCCCTCGCGTCTCCGGAGTACCCTCTCCCCCTCGGACAGGCGAGCAAACCCCAGCTGCATGGGTTCACCCCCAGACAAGTCATCCCCAGGAGGCGTGGGAGGAGAGGGAGGCACGGGTGGGACAGCAAACGTAGGCGCCAATCTGTTAGAAGACCTCCGCAGGCTCTCCTTAAAGGAAGGTCTCTCCCTGAGTCTGGTGTCAATCAAAATCAGGAAAGAAATAAGAGACTCGAGCTCCACTGGTAGGTCCTTAGCTGCAACCTCATCCTTCAAGGCATCCGAGAGACCATGAGAGAAAGCAGCGACCAGAGCCTCATTATTCCAGCCCACCTCTGCTGCCAGGGTACGAAACTCAATGGCGTATTCAGCTACGGATCGTGAACCCTGTCTGATGGACATAAGGAGCTTCGCAGCAGAGGCAGCACGAGCCGGCACATCGAATACCTTCCGAAGAGAAGCAACAAAACCGGAAAACTCGGCAACCACCGGATTGTTGTTCTCCCATAAAGGGCTGGCCCAGGCCAAGGCCTTGTCCGAGAGCAGCGAGATCAAGAAGCCCACCTTTGATCTCTCAGTAGGAAAGGCATGTGGCAGCAACTCGAAATAAATGCCCACCTGGTTAAGGAAGCCTCGGCACTGAGTTGGCTCTCCCCCAAAGCGCTGTGGAAGGGGGGCAGAACCGGTCATACCCCGAAACACCGCAGGCGCAGCAACAGGTGTCGGGGTAGACTCTGGCGCAACAACCGGGGCGGCAGTAGGAGCGGGCCCAGGAGCGACAACCGACCCATCGGCAACGGAAGCTAAATGAGCCGTGCGTTCAAGCAGGGTTTGCAACGCCACAGCGAACCGACCCAACAGGTGATCCTGCTGATCAAGTCTGGTAACCAGCGTAGGTAGCGAGGATGGCCCTGTACCGTCAGAATTCATGGCTTGGTCCTAATGTCAAGGAACCATGAACCAGACGTACAACAAGAGATAAGTGAAAATAAGAAGGCTTTATTGAAAATCAAGCTGTAGGCAAAAGTCCAAACGGATGGCTAAACCGAAGCAGGGTCTTGCGAAGCCAGAGGTCAGGAACCAGAAGGGTAGTCAGACGAAGCCTGGATCAGGAACCAGCAGGGTAGTCAGACGAAGCCTGGATCAGGAGCCAGCAGGGTAGTCAGACGAAGCCAGGATCAGGAACCAGAAGCAGCAGCAGTCTTAGAAGCATGTGAACACAGGAGGACCAAGCAAGGAACTGAAGCCACAGACCTCCTATATATATGAGCTAGGCATCCAGCTCCTCCCAGTGGGAAGGAGAAGCCGCAGGGTGGGAGGCTACAAGAAACCCAGAAACCAAGATGGCCGCCAGCACATGTCAAACGAAGGAGAACAGCAAGAAGGTAAGACCATGACAGGCCTCTGCTGTTGCCAAAAACCTCCCTCTGAGTCACTTCGAAGAGACTGGCCTGAAAGTGCTAAAAATGACCCCTCTTCCTCCTCCTCCTCCTGGGCCACCTCCTCTTCCATCATCGCCCTAAGTGTTTTCTCAAGGAGACATAGAAGTGGTATTGTAACGCTGATAACGGCGTCATCGCCACTGGCCATGTTGGTGGAGTACTCGAAACAGCGCAACAGGGCACACAGGTCTCGCATGGAGGCCCAGTCATTGGTGGTGAAGTGGTGCTGTTCTGTAGTGCGACTGACCCGTGCGTGCTGCAGCTGAAACTCCACTATGGCCTGCTGCTGCTCGCACAGTCTGTCCAGAATGTGCAAGGTGGAGTTCCACCTGGTGGGCACGTCGCATATGAGGCGGTGAGCGGGAAGGCCGAAGTTACACTGTAGCGCAGACAGGCGAGCAGCAGCAGGATGTGAACGCCGGAAGCGCGAACAGACGGCCCGCACTTTATGCAGCAGCTCTGACATGTTGGGGTAGTTGTGTATGAACTTCTGCACCACCAAATTCAGCACATGCGCCAAGCAAGGGATGTGCGTCAAATTGGCTAGTCCCAGAGCTGCAACGAGATTTCGCCCATTATCGCACACCACCAGGCCGGGCTTGAGGCTCACCGGCAGCAACCACTCGTCGGTCTGTTGTTCTATACCCCGCCACAACTCCTCTGCGGTGTGGGGCCTGTCCCCCAAACATATGAGTTTCAGAATGGCCTGCTGACGTTTACCCCGGGCTGTGCTGAAGTTGGTGGTGAAGGTGTGTGGCTGACTGGATGAGCAGGTGGAAGAAGAGGAGGAGGAAGCCGAGAAGGAGGAGGTGGCAACAGGAGGCAAAGAATGTTGCCCTGCGATCCTTGGCGGCGGAAGGACGTGCGCCAAACAGCTCTCCGCCTGGGGCCCAGCTGCCACAACATTTACCCAGTGTGCAGTTAGGGAGATATAGCGTCCCTGGCCGTGCTTACTGGTCCACGTATCTGTGGTTAGGTGGACCTTGCTACAGATGGCGTTGCGCAGTGCACACTTGATTTTATCGGATACTTGGTTGTGCAGGGAAGGCACGGCTCTCTTGGAGAAGTAGTGGCGGCTGGGAACAACATACTGTGGGACAGCAAGCGACATGAACTGTTTGAAGCTGTCTGTGTCCACCAGCCTAAATGACAGCATTTCATAGGCCAGTAGTTTAGAAATGCTGGCATTCAGGGCCAGGGATCGAGGGTGGCTAGATGGGAATTTACGCTTTCTCTCAAATGTTTGTGAGATGGAGAGCTGAACGCTGGCGTGTGACATGGTTGAGACGCTTGGTGACGGAGGTGGTGGTGGTGGTGTTGGTGGTACATCCCCGTTTGCTGGGCGGCAGGTGCCAACGTTCCTCCAGAGGCGGAGGAAGAGGCCGAGGCGGCAGCAGCAGAAGAGGCCGAGGCGGCAGCAGCAGAAGAGGTAGCAGGGGGAGCCTGAGTGACTTCCTTGGTTTTAAGGTGTTTACTCCACTGCAGTTCATGCTTTGCATGCAGGTGCCTGGTCATGCAGGTTGTGCTCAGGTTCAGAACGTTAATGCCTCGCTTCAGGCTCTGATGGCACAGCGTGCAAACCACTCGGGTCTTGTCGTCAGCACATTGTTTGAAGAAGTGCCATGCCAGGGAACTCCTTGAAGCTGCCTTTGGGGTGCTCGGTCCCAGATGGCGGCGGTCAGTAGCAGGCGGAGTCTCTTGGCGGCGGGTGTTCTGCTTTTGCCCACTGCTCCCTCTTTTGCTACGCTGTTGGCTCGGTCTCACCACTGCCTCTTCCTCCGAACTGTGAAAGTCAGTGGCACGACCTTCATTCCATGTGGGGTCTAGGACCTCATCGTCCCCTGCATCGTCTTCCACCCAGTCTTGATCCCTGACCTCCTGTTCAGTCTGCACACTGCAGAAAGACGCAGCAGTTGGCACCTGTGTTTCGTCATCATCAGAGACATGCTGAGGTGGTATTCCCATGTCCTCATCATCAGGAAACATAAGTGGTTGTGCATCAGTGCATTCTATGTCTTTCACCGCTGGGGAAGGGCTAGGTGGATGCCCTTGGGAAACCCTGCCAGCGGAGTCTTCAAACAGCATAAGAGACTGCTGCATAACTTGAGGCTGAGACAGTTTCCCTGGTATGCATGGGGGTGATGTGACAGACTGATGGGGTTGGTTTTCAGGCGCCATCTGTGCGCTTTCTGCAGAAGACTGGGTGGGAGATAATGTGAACGTGCTGGATCCACTGTCGGCCACCCAATTGACTAATGCCTGTACCTGCTCAGGCCTTACCATCCTTAGAACGGCATTGGGCCCCACCATATATCGCTGTAAATTCTGGCGGCTACTGGGACCTGAGGTAGTTGGTACACTAGGACGTGTGGATGTGGCAGAACGGCCACGTCCTCTCCCAGCACCAGAGGGTCCACTAACACCACCACGACCATGTCCACGTCCGCGTCCCTTACTAGATGTTTTCCTCATTGTTATGGTTCACCACAACAACAAAAATATTATTTGGCCCAATGTATTGTATTCAAATTCAGCGGGATATAAATTTGAGGCCTAGTATTTAGGCGCTGGGTGACCGGTATGGATTTAGTGACAGAATTAGACTTGGAAATGCACAGTAGCGTGTGTGTGAAGTTATTCTGAATGACCCAATGTGCACCTTGAATATTATATACCCTTTTAGGGATAGATTTCAAATAGCTCTGATATAGCAGGAACCACTAAATTATGAAATTGCTAAATTGGGAATTGTATTTCAACCCAGAACAAAAAATGTGCTTTGACGGACACTAAATAACTTTCCCAGCCACAACAGTACAGCGGTAACGACAGATTTAGCGGGATATAAATTTGAGGCCTAGTATTTAGGCGCTGGGTGACCGGTATGGATTTAGTGACAGAATTAGACTTGGAAATGCACAGTAGCGTGTGTGTGAAGTTATTCTGAATGACCCTATGTGCACCTTGAATATTATATACCCTTTTAGGGATAGATTTCAAATAGCTCTGATATAGCAGAAACCACTAAATTATGAAATTGCTAAATTGGGAATTGTATTTCAACCCAGAACAAAAAATGTGCTTTGACGGACACTAAATAACTTTCCCAGCCACAACAGGACAGCGGTAACGAGAGATTTAGCGGGATATAAATTTGAGGCCTAGTATTTAGGCGCTGGGTGACCGGTATGGATTTAGTGACAGAATTAGACTTGGAAATGCACAGTAGCGTGTGTGTGAAGTTATTCTGAATGACCCTATGTGCACCTTGAATATTATATACCCTTTTAGGGATAGATTTCAAATAGCTCTGATATAGCAGGAACCACTAAATTATGAAATTGCTAAATTGGGAATTGTATTTCAACCCAGAACAAAAAATGTGCTTTGACGGACACTAAATAACTTGCCCAGCCACAACAGTACAGCGGTAACGACAGATTTAGCGGGATATGAATTTGAGGCCTAGTATTTAGGCGCTGGGTGACCGGTATGGATTTAGTGACAGAATTAGACTGGGATATGGCCAAAAAATAACCACACTATTGCTGGTTAAATGCACTTGGTGACGGGCGCAGCTTGCCCCTGATGTAGTATATGGCCAAAAAATGAACAGACTATTGCTGGTTAAATGCACTTGGTGTCACAGCTTGACCAACCACACTACTGAGGGTTAAATGCACTTGGTGACGGGCGCAGCTTGCCCCTGATGTAGTATATGGCCAAAAAATGAACATACTATTGCTGGTTAAATGCACTTGGTGACGGGCGCAGCTTGCCCCTGATTTAGTATATGGCCAAAAAATGAACAGACTATTGCTGGTTAAATGCACTTGGTGTGATAGCTTGACCAACCACACTACTGAGGGTTAAATGCACTTGGTGACGGGCGCAGCTTGCCCCTGATGTAGTATATGGCCAAAAAATGAACAGACTATTGCTGGTTAAATGCACTTGGTGTCACAGCTTGACCAACCACACTACTGAGGGTTAAATGCACTTGGTGACGGGCGCAGCTTGCCCCTGATGTAGTATATGGCCAAAAAATAAACAGACTATTGCTGGTTAAATGCACTTGGTGTGACAGCTTCACCCTGATGTAGGCTTTAGCCAAAAAACAACCACACCATTGAGGGTTAAATGCACTTGGTCGCAGCTTGTGCTGGCGCACCACAAGACACAAAATGGCCGCCGATCACCCCAGAAAAATGTGACTGACAAACGGTCTGGGCAGCCTAAAAACAGTGAGCAATTGAATTTCAGCAGCTCAATGATGCACAGCTGCAGATCGATCAATAATCAAGTCCTTTGGAGGAGTTAATCTGCCTAATCTCGCCCTACTGTCGCAGCTGCAACCTCTCCCTACACTAATCAGAGCAGAGTGACGGGCGGCGCTATGTGACTCCAGCTTAAATAGAGGCTGGGTCACATGGTGCTCTGGCCAATCACAGCCATGCCAATAGTAGGCATGGCTGTGATGGCCTCTTGGGGCAAGTAGTATGACGCTTGTTGATTGGCTGCTTTGCAGCCTTTCAAAAAGCGCCAAGAAAGCGTCACAAAAGCGCCAAGAAAGCGACGAACACCGAACCCGAACCCGGACTTTTACGAAAATGTCCGGGTTCGGGTCCGTGTCACGGACACCCCAAAATTCGGTACGAACCCGAACTATACAGTTCGAGTTCGCTCATCCCTAGTCTTAAACTTTTGATCAGAACTGTATTTACTAATAATAGTAGCAGTGTTTGATTTTTGTGTTCTTTCGTTAGGCATCCAATGAATATGGATAAACTGAAACTAGAGATGAGCAAATGTAGTCTAACGAATCGATTTGTCTGATCAGCAACAACTTTCCACCTGTCAGGGGAGGTCCCCGCAGGTGATGAAGCGCCCACCTGCCTCTTGATTCATAGGGCCTGATATCTCACCCGGCGATTTGAAAATCTTGCACCATCAGTGCTGCTCTGTGTATCGGCACATGCGCAGAGACTCTGCTACTGGATACTGCAGCAATTACACATGTACAGCTAGAGTTCAAGGTAGCAGCGCATGAACAGCCACTAGAAACAAAGCCTCTGTGCTTGCACCGCTACTCAGAGCAGCGTGCAGGTGCAAGATTGTCAGGTCCTTCCAATCAAGAGGCAGGTGGGTGCTTCGTCACAGGCAGGGACAGCTCCTCACAGATGAAGAACTCTTGCTGATGAATACATTCACTCATCCCCAGTTTCAGTTCATCCATATTTGATTTCATAAATCAAACACTGCTACTCTTATTAGTAAATAAATAATAGTTATGCATTGATACATTGTAACTGTAATGACAGAGGAGCAGCTCAGTGCCGGCGGCCATGTCTTTGTGAATTTAAAGCTCCTAAGAAGCCACATGTGTATTTTTCTGACAACTCCAACCAAAACTGTTGAGCTGTGAACTTATTTTCTCACCTAATTCTACATGAAGCCAGTTCCCTAACACTGAGGCTGATTAAACACCAGTTCTTGGTACCAGTCTCGCTGGAATGCGATATACATGGCTTTTGCTTTTTGTCTGATCAAGTCGACTTTTAATAAGTTGCAGAACAAGGTCACTGTGATTCCCCAGATACGTATCTGAAATAGCGGCTACATTTATTTTCTCTGGACGGCAGACACTAATAACAAACCTGCTCAAACAGGAATAAGACCCTTATACTGGTGCTTAAAGTCAGCAGATATTTTTTGAGAAAGCAAACCAGTAAAAAATCCTAAAATATCTCTGGACTTACAGAAAGGCCCCGGCTCTCTGTTACATATCATTTGCACATTCTCAGACTAAAACTTGATTCTTGCTGATTTGTGTTTGATTTCATTGGCTGAAAGAGAATCTGTTCTAAAGGTTTCTCAAACAAGGTTTTTCCTGATGGTAATATTAAAATAAAGTTATAAAATCCTCGGAATGTGGAGCAGACTTCATCTCCTCAACAGCTTTTCCTGCCCGCGCTGGATATGGCCATAGAGCTCTGAAAGAGAGAAATGAACTGTTGGTTGTCAGGACTGTTAGTTGTCAACAAAACTACTTCCTCCAAGAACACGTCCCATGTCATCAGGTCTGCAGCATGGATCGGATAATGCATTGGAGCCAACACTGAAATGGAACATGCCTGTAAATGGCTATTTTAAGGTACCCGCGTTATACCATCATGGGTTCTATCACTGTATGTAAGGGGAAGTTTCAGGAGCAATGAAATCACTTAGTGGTGTTAATACCACAAAAGGGTTAATACTGCAAGTAGGGAATGATTTCATCCTATTTCCGTGGTTGTCTTTAAAATGTTACAGTATCCAGTAAGGAACAGTAAGGAGCAATGGAGTTGTCTTAGCTGATGTGGGCTTCAGGAGGAAGTTTGGCACCAGAAACCACAATTTGGACAGGGTATACAGGGGTCAGCATGAGCACTCTTGCCTCATATATAGCAAGCTGCAATGTCCTATTTGACCTGACACCTTTCTAGCATTAACATTGTCAACAATTTGCTGTGCAATAGCTCTTCAGTGGGATTGGGCCAGACAGGCTAGCCTTCACCCCACACACATGGATGAGCTTTGGCTTCCCATCACCCTGTCACTGGTTCACCCTTCCTTGGACACGTTTTGTAGGTACCAACCACTGCATACCTGGAACACTCCCCAAGATCTGCCATTTTGAAGATGCTCTGACCCAGCCATCTAGATATCAGAATGTGGTTCTTGCCCATTTTCTCTACTTCCAACACAATAATTTCAAGAACTGACTGTTCACTTGTTGCCTAAGGTTATGTTTACATCAACATTAAATCAAACTTGTATTTCCATGCCATAAATCTTAGACTGACACACGGATTTCCACCACAGATGGCTCGGCGCCTCTAGTCTTCAGGAACTGAAACCTTGCCTATTGTGTTATTCAGAATAAAAGGTTTGCCCAGAAGGTAGTCAGAGACACAACCCCTGTCAACCAGCCCACCAAGGATAAGTTTAGTGACCAGATCAATTTTCACTGGGCCATTGCTGGACGGAATGTCATCTCACTGGGTCACCATGGATGGTAAACACTACAAATCTATCTTATTGAGTGATCAGCAATTGAAACAATTACATTAAGTCATTAGGGATAAGAAACATTGTCATTTTATTGATTGTTACAAAATCCATGATAATTGGGACATAGATGGGCATGATGTCACCAGGAATAATAAGATTGTTATTTAGTGTTATGATGGTGGCCCATGCCTTCCTCTGCCCCACTCCCCTCAGTGAACATGGATACTATGTCTCTTATCCTGTCCGGCATCCTGCCTTACCGGCGGTCTGTACCCACGTGCCTTCATCTGCCACTTACAGTGAGTCCGGCCACTGGCATTCCATGTGCCCTGCTCCTCTGTTGCAGACCACAGCCTGTGCTCCCCTTCCTAGCTTGTCCTTTGGGCACGCAGTTGCTCAGGGTCCCTGGGTATTTAAGGCACCTTCCTTAGTGAGACGGTGCCTGAGCTTTACATTCCTATCTAGCTAGTTTATCCAGTGAAGTTATCCAGTTATTCAGGCTGTCTACCTATGTACCAGACCTTTGCCTTTTAACTGTGTTGATCCTCAGCTGCCTAGAGGTCTTAGACCAGTTTTATATATATATGCATGAACTCCACCTGCCCTGACCTTTGTCTCTTTTCTGACTGCATGAATTAGCTGTCCCTTCAGTGCTTTCATTGGTGTGTCTGACCCCCATGGGTAAGCTGCCAACTACAGTGGGAATACTCCTGGATGTAGCAACCAGGGTGGTTTTCTGCAGTGAAGTCCAGATTCCTGTACAGTGGTTAAAGGGTGAATATTAGGGAACTACCAGGACAACGCACTTAGGGATAGCCCAAAGCCAAACCTGTTAGTTGCCACAGTGAGTCTATACCCACTGCCAGTTACACTTAGTAGGTCTACCATAATGATCTATCTCAACGCGTTATATGAATGAATTACCGTCATAGTAGGTCCACGACCATCATCCATCTCACTGGGTCATCAGCACCTATAGCAAATCTCCAGTTCAATAAAACAAAATTCACATTTACTGGAGAACACTTACACAGTGATCTGCTTTTCATCTTTTCAGCTCCAGATTCCTAGGCTCCTCTTCTGTCATCCGAGATGTCTACACCGCTTCTCAGACTACCTGATGCCCACCTGATAGTCCAGGACGCTTCCTGCTTGTCCTTCCTTCTCACGGATCAGCCAGAACAACTCAGCAGTGCTGGCCAATCTAAGGACAGATGTAAGTGTCCTAGACTACTGAATGCACAATGTGCATCAAATAGTCTGAGGAGCAGTGCAGCCATCTTGGATAGCAGCAGAAGAGCCTGGGAATCATTAGATCAGGAGCTGAAAAGATTAAAAGGTGATCACTAGGTAGATGCACTGTTTGTTCCCAAGTTAATATGATTTTTTCCCTTGAACCAGTGGCTTACTTTAAATATCTCACTTAGTCATCTAGACATCACACAACTTTACTTGATCATGAGAGACTAGACGAAATTCCACTGGGTGTGCTGCCAGCGTCCGTGAATCCAGTTATCCTTGGTCTTCCTTGGTTGCGTCAGCACACTCCAGTTCTGGACTGGCAGTCCGGTCAGATTCTGCGTTGTAGATCATCCTGCCAGTCCACCTGCTTATCAGAGGTCCGACCTGCTTCCTCGCCTACTGTACCTGCAGACCTGCCTGGACTTCCACAACAGTATGCCAGTTTTGTAGATGTCTTCAGTAAGAAAGAGGCCGAGACGCTGCCCCCCTTTGTCCTTATGATTGTCCGATTGACCTTCTGCCTGGTGCCACTCCTCCTCGTGGTTGAGTCTACCCACTCTCACTTCCTGAGACCCAAGCGATGTCTGATTACATAAAGGAGAATCTCAAGAGGGGGTTTATCTGAAAATCTACTTCACCAGCCGGTGCCAGGTTCTTCTTTGTGAAGAAAAAAGATGGATCCTTGCGGCCCTGTATCGACTATCGAGGACTGAATAAGGTCACAGTCCAGAATCAATACCCTCTTCCTCTAATCTCGGAACTCTTTGACAGGATCCGGGGAGCTATGGTCTTCACAAAATTCAACCTGAGCGGCACATACAACCTTATCCGCATTCGAAAGGGCAATGAGTGGAAGACTGCTTTCAACACTCGTGATGGACACTACGAGTATCTTGTCATGCCCTTCGATCTGTGTAATGCACCCACGGTATTCCAGGAGTTGGTAAACGATATCTTCCGGGACCTCCTCTATGTCTGCGTGATAGTGTATCTGAATGATATACTGATCTATTCTCCAGATTTGACCACTCATCAGAAGCATGTGTGTTTGGCTTTACGGCGGTTGAGAGAGAATCGACTGTATGACAAACTCGAGAAATGCATCTTTAAAAAATCTTCTGTACTTTTCCTCGGATACATAATCTCGGATGCCGGGTTGCAGATGAATCTTGAAAAATTGAATGTATTAATGGACTGGCCCTGCCCACAGTGCTATACAGCGCTTCCTTGGATTTGCTAATTTCTATCGTCAGTTCATCCTGAACTTTTCATCTCTTACATCTCCGATCTCCGCTCTTACTAAGAAAGGGGTGAATGCCAGAGACTGGATTCCTGAGGCGGAGGCTGCTTTCATCCAATTAAAAAGGTCCTTTGCTTCTGCACCTGTTCTGCGTCATCCCAATGTCTCCTGCCAATTCTTTTTAGAAGTGGACGCCTCCTCCATAGGAGCCGGCGCTGTTTTACTACAGAAAGGTTCCAAGGGCAAGATGTTTACATGTGGATTTTTCTCCAAGCTCTTCTCCCCTGCTGAGAAGAAATACTGTATAGGGGACAGAGAGCTTCTGGCCATAAAACTTGCTTTGGAGGAGTGGCGTTATCTTTTAGGGGGGGCCCAGCATCCACTGATAATCTTCACCGACCACAAGAACCTTACATATCTGCAGACAGCCCAACATCTGAACCCTCGCCAAGTCAGATGGGCACTCTTCGTCTCCCGTTTTGATTTTGAGCTTCACTTTCGCCCGGCCGAGAAGAACATCAAGGTGGATGCTCTGTCTCGGTCATTTGATTTCTCCGACCAGCAGAAGGAGCCTCAGTACATCCTAAATCCTGCTCGCTTGATCACGATGGTTCCTGTTCTGGTAACACATTCGTCTGACGGGAAGACATTCGTGCTATCTGCCAAGAGAAAATGTATTCTAGCTTGGGGGCACAACTCCAAACTGGCTGGTCACCCAGGGATCCGCAAGACCACAGAACTTTTATCTCGCCACTTCTGGTGGCCCACACTGTCAAATGATGTGCATGATTAGGTGTCTGCCTGCACCGTCTGTGCTGAGAATAAAGTCTCCAGGACCAAACCACCTGGGCTGTTGTTACTTCTTCCTGTTCCTGATGCCCAATGCAATACATCGCCATGGACTTTGTTACAGATCTGCCCTCTTCTGCTGGATGTACAGCTATCTGGGTGGTCATGAACCGCTTCTCCAAGATGGCGCACTTCATTCCGTTGGCTGGACTGCCCTCGGCTACTGAACTTTCTAAACTGTTCGTGAGACACATATTCCGCTTGCATGGTCTACCTTGCCATATTGTTTCTGTTTGCGGAGTCCAGTTTACCTCAAAGCTCTGGAGAGCTCTTTGCTGGCTGCTCAAAATTGAGCTGGACTTCTATCATCCCCAGACCAACGGGCAAGTAGAGTGGGTCAATCAAATATTAGAGAACTACCTCTGGCATTTTGTTTAAGCCCAACAAGACAACTGGGTACTATTACTACCTTGGGCTGAATTCTTCTATAACAACCACTCTAGTGAGTCTACTGTATCATTTCCATTCTTTGTCGTTTATGCACAACACCCTCGTACTCGTCTCCCTCTTCCTACATCTTCTGGGGTACCAGCTGCGGATTCCTCTTGTAGGGATTTTTTGAAGATTTGGTGTAACACCAAGTACTGCATCAACAAAGCAGTGACCCGCATGAAAGCGAATACAGACAAGAGAAGAAGAAAACCTCCTCAGTTCTCGTCTAGAGATAAGGTATGGCTCTCTTCTAAAAACATTCGCTTAGGGGTTCCCAGTTTCACGCTTGCTCCTAGGTTCCTTGGACCCTTTAAAGTATTGAGGAGTATCAACGAAATGACATATAAGTTACGTCTGCCTTTCTCTCTGCATATTACTAATGCCTTCCACGTGTCCTTGCTAAAACCAGTTGTCCTTAATCGCTTCTCAACGGCTCCTTCTACTCCAACTCCGGTATCTGAAGATTCTGACGAGACATTTGAGGTCAATGACATCCTGGACATCAAGAAGCATGGTAAGAAGACCTACTATCTGATGGACTGGAAGAGCTTTGGTCCTGAGGAGAATTCTTGTGAACCAGAGGAAAACATTCATGCTCCGAGTCGTGGACTCAAGAAAAGGGGGCGTAAGGGAGGGATACTGTTCCCCTGCTTACCGCCGCGGTCAGTGGCGGATTACAATAGGGACGTTCGGGTCAGCAGCCCCTGGCCCAGCACCGCTGGGGGGCCCAACACTGACCTGAACGCCCACATACTGCGGCGAGGCACGGGAGCGCATAGCTCCCTGTCCCGTCGCCGATCACCGCCATAGGCTTCAGGCCTTGTAGGCCTGAGGCCTATGCGGTAGTAAAATCCCGGCGCAGGCGTGCGTGATGACGTCATCGCGCGCCTGTGCCGGGATGCAGCACTGTGACGCGCCTGACTCATCCCGCCTTCCCCTGCGAGCAAGCGCCTGGCCCTGGACATAGGTGAGTATTTATCTTTTCATTTTTTGTTCATTTTTTATTTTTTTATTTCATGTGCCTACTTGGGGGGGGGGGACACACAGGAGGACATATTAGGGAAGATAAATCGATTACATGGGGGGGAATGTGGGGGCTGTATGGGGCCAAATTTTTATGGGAAGGAATACTATGTGGGGGCAAATTACTAGATGGGGCAGTGTGGGGGCAAATTGCTATGTGGGGGCAGTGTGGGGGCAAATTATTATGAGTGGGAATACTATGTGGGGGGCAAATTACTATGTGGGGCAAATTATTATGAGAGGGACTACTATGTGGGGGCAAATTACTAGATGGGGCAGTGTGGGGGCAAATTGCTATGTAGGGGCAAATTATTATGGGAGGGAATACTATGTGGGGGCAAATTTCTATATGGGGCAGTGTGGGGGAAACTATTGTGTGGGGGAAATTGCTATGTGGGGACAAATTACTATATGGGGCAGTGTGGGGGCAAATTACTATGTGGGGGCAGTGTGGGGGAAATTGCTGTGTGGGGGCAGTGTGGGGGAAATTGCCATGTGGGAACAGTGTGGGGTAATTTCTATGTGGGGACAGTGTGGGGTAATTGCTATGTGGGGACAGTGTGGGGTAATTGCTATGTGGGGACAGTGTGGGGTAATTGCTATGTGGGGACAGTGTGGGGTAATTGCTATGTGGGGGCAAATTACTATGTGGGGGCAGTGTGGGGAAAACTATTGTGTGGGGGAAGAGTGGGGAAAACTATTGTGTGGGGGCAAATTATTATGAGAGGGAATACTATGTGGGGACAAATTACTATGTGGGGGCAAATTATTATGAGAGGGACTATGTGGGGGCAAATTACTAGATGAGGCAGTGTGGGGGCAAATTGCTATGTGGGGCAAGGTGGGGCAAATTGCTATGTGGGGGCAGTGTGGGGGCAAATTATTATGGGAGGGACTACTATATAGGGGCAAATTTCTATATGGGGGCAGTGTGGGGGAAACTATTGTGGGGGGGAAATTGCTATGTGGGGACAAATTACTATATGGGGCAGTGTGGGGGCAAATTACTATGTGGGGGCAGTGTGGGGGAAACTATTGTGTGGGGGAAGTGTGGGGGAAATTGTCATGTGGGGACAGTGTGGGGTAATTTCTATGTGGGGACAGTGTGGGGTAATTTCTATGTGGGGACAGTGTGGGGTAATTTCTATGTGGGGACAGTGTGGGGTAATTTCTATGTGGGGACAGTGTGGGGTAATTTCTATGTGGGGACAGTGTGGGGTAATTGCTATGTGGGAAAACTGCTATGTGGGGGAAAATTACTATGTGGGGGAAAACTATTGTGTGGGGGCAGTGTGGGGGAAATTGCTATGTGGGAACAGTGTGGGGAAATTGCTATGTGGGGGCAAATTACTATGTGGGGGCAGTGTGGGGGCAAATTACTATGTGGGGGCAGTGTGGTGGAAATTACTATGTGGGGGCAGTGTGGGGCAAATTACTGTGTGGGGGCAAACTACTATATGGGGGCAGTTTGGGGGAAATTACTGTGTGGGGGCAAATTACTATGGGGGATTACTATGTGGGGGCAGTGTGGTGGAAATTACTATATGGGGGTGTTGCTATTGGGGAGGCACTGTAGGGGCAA
This sequence comes from Bufo gargarizans, assembly GCF_014858855.1. Taxonomy (NCBI): domain Eukaryota; kingdom Metazoa; phylum Chordata; class Amphibia; order Anura; family Bufonidae; genus Bufo; species Bufo gargarizans. The sequence goes on from NC_058087.1 coordinate 32,503,498, forward strand.
TTCTATTATTTCTGGGGACACTATACAGGGATTATTGCCTGGAGCACAATAGAGGGTGGTGTTATTACCGGGGGTCTCTAGGGGACATTATAGCTGCTGTAGACATTATAGGGACATTTGGGGTCATTTATCAAACTGGTGTAAAGCAGAACTGGCTTAGTTGCCCATAGCAGCCAATCAGATTCCACCTTTCATATTTGACAGCTCTTTTGGAAATCCAGTTCTACTTTACACCAGTTTGATAAATTACCCCAATTATATCTATCAGGGTTACTATTTTTTCAGCAGTATAGTTCCTGGGGCATTGGGGGGCACAACGGGCACAGTATTGGGGGTGGCAGGATGACACTGTGGGGACACCAGGATGAGGAGATTGATGGAAAAATTGAGAAATCTAACGTGTCTGTGTTACAAACTGTAGAGACGAGATGCAGCTGAAAGAATTTGCCATGGTGGTCTGGGTCAAATGGAGGAGAAGAGGAAAGAGAAGGTCTACATGACAGGAGATGTCACTGGATGTAAGAGGCATGTGGTGCTGTATTCTCCTCCATGTATTTTTTATTACAATTATATGTATTTTAAATTTGGAGACCAAATTTTTCAGTTTAGGGGTATTTATTTTTAGTCTGAAGATGTCATATGGCCTAAGAAGAGACTGTGGCGCCCATGAAGCACCGCAGCCTCTTCATACAAAAAAAAACTAAACTAAAATGGGGGGGGGGGGGGGGGGCCCCGAGTTGGTTAGACAGCCCCGGGCCTATCATGCACTTAATCCGCCCCTGGCTGCGGTCCCGTGCGCCGTGTTCAGCAGTGATCTGCGGACGGTGCTTCCCATTCACCGCTGCAGTCCTGGGCTCTGTCTGTGTGGGTGCTGTTGTTCTGGGATCTGTTTTCAGCCCTGGCCACAGCATGCTTGCTGCTTGTTTCCTGCAGCACTTCCTTAAGGGCCGGCACGCTTTACTTCCTGGGCTTTATGGGTTAGGTCATGTGACCTCACTGACCTATCCTAGCCTCCTGCGCATATATAAGTGGCTCATCCACCTTCCCAGATGCCTCAGTGTCCTTGTGTCCTGCTAAGGTTCCTGTTTTCAGCTTGTGTTCCTGACTCGTATCTGTATTCCTGGACTCTGCTACCTGTTAGATCCCTATCTGCTTGCCCTTACTCTTTTGTTGTTGACCCGGATTGCCTGACCTGTACCTGTGCCGCCTGCCCTGACCTTTTGCCTGTCTGACTACGCCTCTGTCTCATCCTTCGGTCTTGCACCTCTGGTACCTTTCTCAGGACCAGCTGCCTCGTGTGCCTATCCTCCTCAAGAGGTAACAACCTGGTGTTCCACTCGGGAAAGTCTATCTCCACCATCAGGGGTACTGTGAAGAGCCAGGAGTTCACTTAGACAACACCCTTAGAGGAGGTAGGACACGTGGCACAGTGGGTTCACACCTGCTGGTTTGTGACAAGAAGAATGTGGCATAACATTAAAGTGTTTATGGCAGTTGTGTGATGTAAATGCATTTGAGATTCATGGTGTTCAGAATGAGCGTCATATTTGTGAAACATCTGTCCCACTATTCCCAACATGGAAATCAGATAAAGTGGCAGTGGCCAAGGGTGACTTTTATTTATTTCCTTTTTTAATTTCTTCCATTATTAATGATTCAAAAATCTGGAGCGTTGAGCTATGGTCTCCTTGTTGCCTTAGAATGTTTGACGCGCATGTACTGCCAAACTAGGTGGGGTGGGGGCCATTCGAAGTTTTGCTATGAGGTCATATAAGATCTGTATAAGACCCTGAGCGAGACTGTGATGTAGTACTGTATACTGCACTTCAAGTCACCAGAATCTGGAAATATGAGTTGTAAAGACCAGTAAGCAAGCAAAATAGGCTATATCTCAGATCCCACTGAAGTCCATCAGGGTCATCAAAAATCACCCATACCATATCTTTATCACCTCGCATGAGAAATGTCTTCCATTACATCTTATAATTGTCTGCAAGAGACTGAGCCAAGGTCAGACGTGAACCATTCAGATTATGAAATCAACTTCAAGGAGATAACTGAAGCCAAATACCCATGAAGATGAGGTTAAGTGAGCATGAACACATCAGATGAGGCTCTTGACTTGGACGCTGTTGCGGAATATGTTCACCTCAAGTCAACTCTACGGTAAGATAAACTGATCAATACACACAATCCTTTATCTGCAAGGCTCCAAGTTACATCACATCTCATCTGTCTTTGAGAAATTGCTGTAATGCAGCAGTTTTAAGAATTTTGATAATCTAGAAGCTTCTTTGAAGACCTGCCCAAAAGTACAGTATACCTGTATTTTTGGCCCCTTAGCTAGGGGGGAAATTGCAGTGAATACTAATGAGAGTTTCTATTATAGAAACAGTCATCAGTATGCCGGGGGCCCATGGATTGGTGATTGAAGCGCTGCGCTGGCTGTACTCACAGCTCCCTGGTCTTCTTCCTGGCTCCTCATGGCACGTGTTCTGACTGCGTACAGCCTCAGGACGTAGTGCACGTAGGCACACACTATGACCTGATGCTGTGCGACGTCAGGTCACAGTGCAGAGCTAGGCTGGCAGAAGACCAGGGAGCGGTGAGTGTCAGCGGCATTTGGAGAAGGAGAGGTAAGTTCATTTTAACTTTTTTTTTGTCTGCTGGAGCTTGTCTGATGGAGCGAAGGGTTATGATCTGAGGTCTGATGGAGTTGAAGGGTCTGATACAGAGGTCTAATGGAGCTTGGGGCTTTGATGGGTGCCTGAGGAGGAACGGGGGTCTGAGTTGAGGTCTGAGGAAGAATGAGGGTCTGATCTGAGGTCTGATGAAGCTTCGGGGTCTGATCTGACCTATAACCTAGGTGTGTCTTATGGAGCAAAGAATATGGTTTATGTGTTCTGGTTACGTGTCTCCAATGTATCCCTATCTTTGATGTATTTCTGCTATTTCTTGTCTTCAGTTTAGGCATCTATTTAGCGTTGGTCCATGATAGCAATGGTCAATGACTCCAGCTTAGCTGCATTGCCTATTGGAGTTCTAAGGTATTACAAAATCCATTTGCTATCCCTTCAAAGGCTCATTGTACTGCTGTGCCCTTCTCTCATAATTTACGCTGCAACTCTGCTCCATTAGGGCACATTGGATTCAGTAATGTCGTAGATTTTGGAGTAAATTGTGCCAATGTGGCGCAATTTAGTAAAATATGGAATATCTAGACTTCGAGAAATTGTATGCACCTAGCCCAAAAGGAAAATGGCTTTTTAGGAAAGGAGGCATGACTTAAGATGCAACATTTTGGTCTAAAATCCACTTCCTCTTGTTTCAAATTATCAGGCCATTGCTGTGCCCTTCCCCTATGATTTACACTGCAGCTCTGCTCCATTAGGATACAGCCATATTCAGTGACTCCAGCTTAACTACTCTGTCTATTGGATTCTGAAGCAGTCTGAAATGTACCTCTCTTCATCTCTTCGAAAGGCTTAGACTGCTAAAGTAATCGAAAATTGCCAGACCGAGGCTCCATCTGCTTCCTTGCTTTAGACTGCAGCTCTGCTTGTACAGATTGGCTTCTGTGTATATGCACAAGCTCAGCAGACAGTCAGTGCACTGAGAACCCATTTCTAGTACAAGAAGGGCAGACGTATAATAATCTACACATATCCTCCAGTGAGAACATTTAGAGGAACTGCTGCAGATAGACAGGGGAGGAGTCTCAATCAGGAGGAGGGGTTTAAATAAAAAGGGGGCAGTGCTTGTAAGTTTATTTTAAACCATTAAGACACTTGCATTTGTATCATATTTATATGGTTTCTGCCCTAACATGCTGAGACCTCCTTCCTCCTGTATCCAAACATTATATCCCCTTGCAGGAATAAAATTTGCACGAGCAAAGAGAAAAAAACGCATAAAATGTTGCACAAAATTTGGCGTAAGCAAAGCTGACACTCTATAACGCGACAGTATGAGTGACCCCCATATAACAGTGTCATACATGATGTTATAGATATCTACAGGAGCAAATAACAGCGGGATATACGACATCACTGCACGGAGAAGTACATGGAAAGCCTCGCTCACATCTTGTGCTTTCCTGCTGATGACTGGGAGATTTAAAAAAAAACATATAAAAATAGCAGTGAATTTGGGAAACAGGAACCTTTTCCCCCTCGTCTAAATTCTACTTGTGCGAGACATCAGGTCCCTGCTTCTATTTTTGGCTCCTCTCAGCTGTAGATTAAACCATGACTCTGGTTTCGAGGACTGGTTAACCAGGAACAAGAGCTGCATTTGATTTTCGGTGGCCTGCAGGCAAGCATGAGAACAGACTGTAATTGTCACAATGAAGAAACCACAGAGGCATTAATAGCTGCAGAATAGCCCTCGTTTTACATTCTTTCCATCTTCTTGGGGTTTGTCTTATCCGTTTCCTTTCAAACTGTCTATTATGATGGATGGAATTAAGGGCGCAGTCCGTCCAAGATTGCAAAATGCAGTAGATTCAGTTTTTTTTTTTCTTCTTTGATAACTTAAGTCAAGTAAAATTCTGCTTTAAAAGTAGCCAGGAACGTTCTCAAATTTGCCTCTTACACAATAGAGGCAATAATTCCAGGACCTATAGAAAACATACAGTCAGGTCCATAAATGTTGGGACATGGACACAATCCTAACATTTTTGGCTCTATACACCACCACAATGGATTTGAAATGAAACGAACAAGATGTGCTTTACCTGCAGACTGTCAGCTTTACCTGCAGACTGTCAGCTTTACCTGCAGACTGTCAGCTGTAATCTGAGGGGATTTACATCCAAATCAGGTGAACGGTGCAGGAATTACAGCAGTTTGCATATGTGCCTCCCACTTGTTAAGGGACCAAAAGTAATGGGACAATTGGCTTCTCAGCTGTTCCATGGCCGGTGTGTGTTATTCCCTCATTATCCCAATCACAATGAGCAGATAAAAGGTCCAGAGGTCATTTCCAGTCTGCTATTTGTATTTGGAATCTGTTGCTGTCAAATCTCAAGATGAGATCCAAAGAGCCGTCACTATCAGTGAAGCCATCATTAGGCTGAAAAAACACAACAAACCCATCAGAGAAACATTAGGCCTAGCAAAACAACTGTTTGGAACATTGTTAAAAAGAAGGAACGCACCGGGGAGCTCAGCAACACCAAAAGACCCGGAAGACCACGGAAAACAACTGTGGTGGATGACCGAAGAATTCTTTCCCTGGTGAAGAAAACACCCTTCACAACAGTTGGCCAGATGAAGAACACTCTCCAGGAGGTAGGTGTATGTGTGTCAAAGTCAACAATCAGGAGAAGACTTCACCAGAGTGAATACAGAGGGTTCACCACAAGATGTAAACCATTGGTGAGCCTCAAAAACAGGAAGGCCAGATTAGAGTTTGCCAAACGACATCTAAAAAAGCCTTCACAGTTCTGGGACAACATCCTATGGACAGATGAGACCAAGATCAACTTGTACCAGAGTGATGGGAAGAGAAGAGTATGGAGAAGGAAAGGAGCTGCTCATGGTCCTAAGCATACCACCTCATCAGTGAAGCATGGTGGTGGTAGTGTCATGGCGTGGGCATGTATGGCTGCCAATGGAACTGGTTCTCTTGTATTTATTGATGATTAGAGTTGAGCGAACACCTGGATGTTCGGGTTCGAGAAGTTCGGCCGAACATCCCGGAAATGTTCGGGTTCGGGATCCGAACCCGATCCGAACTTCGTCCCGAACCCGAACCCCATTGAAGTCAATGGGGACCCGAACTTTTCGGCACTAAAAAGGCTGTAAAACAGCCCAGGAAAGAGCTAGAGGGCTGCAAAAGGCAGCAACATGTAGGTAAATCCCCTGCAAACAAATGTGGATAGGGAAATGAATTAAAATAAAAATTAAATAAATAAAAATTAACCAAAATCAATTGGAGAGAGGTTCCATAGCAGAGAATCTGGCTTCCCGTCACCCACCACTGGAACAGTCCATTCTCAGATATTTAGGCCCCGGCACCCAGGCAGAGGAGAGAGGTCCCGTAACAGAGAATCTGTCTTCATGTCAGCAGAGAATTAGTCTGCATGTCATAGCAGAGAATGAGGCTTCACGTCAGCCACCACTGCAACAGTCCATTGGCATATATTTAGGCCCAGCACCCAGGCAGAGGAGGGAGGTCCCGTAACAGAGAATCTGTCTTCATGTCAGCAGAGAATTAGTCTGCATGTCATAGCAGAGAATGAGGCTTCACGTCAGCCACCACTGCAACAGTCCATTGGCATATATTTAGGCCCAGCACACACACAGGCAGAGGAGAGAGGTCCCGTAACAGAGAATCTGGCTTCATGTCAGCAGAGAATCAGTCTGCATGTCATAGCAGAGAATGAGGCTTCACGTCAGCCACCACTGCAACAGTCCATTGGCATATATTTAGGCCCAGCACACACACAGGCAGAGGAGAGAGGTCCCGTAACAGAGAATCTGGCTTCATGTCAGCAGAGAATCAGTCTGCATGTCATAGCAGAGAATGAGGCTTCACGTCAGCCACCACTGCAACAGTCCATTGGCATATATTTAGGCCCAGCACCCAGGCAGAGGAGGGAGGTCCCGTAACAGAGAATCTGTCTTCATGTCAGCAGAGAATTAGTCTGCATGTCATAGCAGAGAATGAGGCTTCACGTCAGCCACCACTGCAACAGTCCATTGGCATATATTTAGGCCCAGCACACACACAGGCAGAGGAGAGAGGTCCCGTAACAGAGAATCTGGCTTCATGTCAGCAGAGAATCAGTCTGCATGTCATAGCAGAGAATGAGGCTTCACGTCACCCACCACTGCAACAGTCCATTGGCATATATTTAGGCCTAGCACACAGGCAGAGCAGAGAGGTCCCGTAACAGACAATCTGGCTTCATGTCAGCAGAGAATCAGTCTGCATGTCATAGCAGAGAATGAGGCTTCACGTCACCCACCACTGCAACAGTCCATTGGCATATATTTAGGCCTAGCACACAGGCAGAGCAGAGAGGTCCCGTAACAGACAATCTGGCTTCATGACAGCAGAGAATTAGTCTGCATGTCATAGCAGAGAATGAGGCTTCACGTCAGCCACCACTGCAACAGTCCATTGGCATATATTTAGGCCCAGCACACACACAGGCAGAGGAGAGAGGTCCCGTAACAGAGAATCTGGCTTCATGTCAGCAGAGAATCAGTCTGCATGTCATAGCAGAGAATGAGGCTTCACGTCAGCCACCACTGCAACAGTCCATTGGCATATATTTAGGCCCAGCACACACACAGGCAGAGGAGAGAGGTCCCGTAACAGAGAATCTGGCTTCATGTCAGCAGAGAATCAGTCTGCATGTCATAGCAGAGAATGAGGCTTCACGTCAGCCACCACTGCAACAGTCCATTGGCATATATTTAGGCCCAGCACCCAGGCAGAGGAGGGAGGTCCCGTAACAGAGAATCTGTCTTCATGTCAGCAGAGAATTAGTCTGCATGTCATAGCAGAGAATGAGGCTTCACGTCAGCCACCACTGCAACAGTCCATTGGCATATATTTAGGCCCAGCACACACACAGGCAGAGGAGAGAGGTCCCGTAACAGAGAATCTGGCTTCATGTCAGCAGAGAATCAGTCTGCATGTCATAGCAGAGAATGAGGCTTCACGTCACCCACCACTGCAACAGTCCATTGGCATATATTTAGGCCTAGCACACAGGCAGAGCAGAGAGGTCCCGTAACAGACAATCTGGCTTCATGTCAGCAGAGAATCAGTCTGCATGTCATAGCAGAGAATGAGGCTTCACGTCACCCACCACTGCAACAGTCCATTGGCATATATTTAGGCCTAGCACACAGGCAGAGCAGAGAGGTCCCGTAACAGACAATCTGGCTTCATGACAGCAGAGAATTAGTCTGCATGTCATAGCAGAGAATGAGGCTTCACGTCAGCCACCACTGCAACAGTCCATTGGCATATATTTAGGCCCAGCACCCAGGCAGAGGAGAGAGGTCCCGTAACAGACAATCTGGCTTCATGTCAGCAGAGAATTAGTCTGCATGTCATAGCAGAGAATCAGGCTTCACGTCAGCCACCACTGCAACAGTCCATTGTCATAAATTTAGGCCCAGCACCCAGGCAGAGGAGAGAGGTCCCGTAACAGACAATCTGGCTTCATGTCAGCAGAGAATTAGTCTGCATGTCATAGCAGAGAATGAGGCTTCACGTCAGCCACCACTGCAACAGTCCATTGGCATATATTTAGGCCTAGCACACAGGCAGAGCAGAGAGGTCCCGTAACAGACAATCTGGCTTCATGACAGCAGAGAATCAGTCTGCATGTCATAGCAGAGAATCAGGCTTCACGTCAGCCACCACTGCAACAGTCCATTGTCATAAATTTAGGCCCAGCACCCAGGCAGAGGAGAGAGGTCCCGTAACAGAGAATCTGGCTTCATGTCAGCAGAGAATCAGTCTTCATATCATAGCAGAGAATCAGGCTTCACGTCACCCACCACTGTAAGAGTCAATTTTCATAAATTTAGGCCCAGAACCCAGGCAGAGGAGAAAGGTCCCGTAACAGACAATCTGGCTTCATGTCAGCAGAGAATCAGTCTTCATATCATAGCCTAGAATCAGGCTTCACGTCACCCACCACTGTAAGAGTCAATTTTCATAAATTTAGGCCCAGAACCCAGGCAGAGGAGAAAGGTCCCGTAACAGACAATCTGGCTTCATGTCAGCAGAGAATCAGTCTTCATATCATAGCAGAGAATCAGGCTTCACGTCACCCACCACTGCAACAGTCAATTGTCATAAATTTAGGCCCAGCACCCAGGCAGAGGAGAGAGCTCCCGTAACAGAGGATCTGGCTTCATGTCAGCAGAGAATCAGTCTGCATGTCATAGCAGAGAATGAGGCTTCACGTCACCCACCACTGCAACAGTCCATTGGCATATATTTAGGCCTAGCACACAGGCAGAGCAGAGAGGTCCCGTAACAGACAATCTGGCTTCATGTCAGCAGAGAATCAGTCTGCATGTCATAGCAGAGAATGAGGCTTCACGTCACCCACCACTGCAACAGTCCATTGGCATATATTTAGGCCTAGCACACAGGCAGAGCAGAGAGGTCCCGTAACAGACAATCTGGCTTCATGACAGCAGAGAATCAGTCTGCATGTCATAGCAGAGAATGAGGCTTCACGTCACCCACCACTGCAACAGTCCATTGGCATATATTTAGGCCTAGCACACAGGCAGAGCAGAGAGGTCCCGTAACAGACAATCTGGCTTCATGTCAGCAGAGAATCAGTCTGCATGTCATAGCAGAGAATGAGGCTTCACGTCACCCACCACTGCAACAGTCCATTGGCATATATTTAGGCCTAGCACACAGGCAGAGCAGAGAGGTCCCGTAACAGACAATCTGGCTTCATGACAGCAGAGAATCAGTCTGCATGTCATAGCAGAGAATGAGGCTTCACGTCACCCACCACTGCAACAGTCCATTGGCATATATTTAGGCCTAGCACACAGGCAGAGCAGAGAGGTCCCGTAACAGAGAATCTGGCTTCATGTCAGCAGAGAATCAGTCTGCATGTCATAGCAGAGAATGAGGCTTCACGTCAGCCACCACTGCAACAGTCCATTGGCATATATTTAGGCCCAGCACCCAGGCAGAGGAGGGAGGTCCCGTAACAGAGAATCTGTCTTCATGTCAGCAGAGAATTAGTCTGCATGTCATAGCAGAGAATGAGGCTTCACGTCAGCCACCACTGCAACAGTCCATTGGCATATATTTAGGCCCAGCACACACACAGGCAGAGGAGAGAGGTCCCGTAACAGAGAATCTGGCTTCATGTCAGCAGAGAATCAGTCTGCATGTCATAGCAGAGAATGAGGCTTCACGTCACCCACCACTGCAACAGTCCATTGGCATATATTTAGGCCTAGCACACAGGCAGAGCAGAGAGGTCCCGTAACAGACAATCTGGCTTCATGACAGCAGAGAATCAGTCTGCATGTCATAGCAGAGAATGAGGCTTCACGTCACCCACCACTGCAACAGTCCATTGGCATATATTTAGGCCTAGCACACAGGCAGAGCAGAGAGGTCCCGTAACAGACAATCTGGCTTCATGTCAGCAGAGAATCAGTCTGCATGTCATAGCAGAGAATGAGGCTTCACGTCACCCACCACTGCAACAGTCCATTGGCATATATTTAGGCCTAGCACACAGGCAGAGCAGAGAGGTCCCGTAACAGACGATCTGGCTTCATGTCAGCAGAGAATCAGTCTGCATGTCATAGCAGAGAATCAGGCTTCACGTCAGCCACCACTGCAACAGTCCATGGTCATAAATTTAGGCCCAGCACCCAGGCAGAGGAGAGAGGTCCCGTAACAGACAATCTGGCTTCATGTCAGCAGAGAATTAGTCTGCATGTCATAGCAGAGAATCAGGCTTCATGTCAGCCACCACTGCAACAGTCCATTGGCATATATTTAGGCCTAGCACACAGGCAGAGGAGAGGTTCATTCAACTTTGGGTAGCATCGCAATATAATGGTAAAATGAAAATAAAAATAGGATTGAATGAGGAAGTGCCCTGGAGTCCAATAATATATGGTTATGGGGAGGTAGTTAATGTCTAATCTGGACAAGGGACGGACAGGTCCTGTGGGATCCATGCCTGGTTCATTTTTATGAACGTCAGCTTGTCCACATTGGCTGTAGACAGGCGGCTGCGTTTGTCTGTAATGACGCCCCCTGCCGTGCTGAATACACGTTCAGACAAAACGCTGGCTGCCGGGCAGGCCAGCACCTCCAAGGCATAAAAGGCTAGCTCTGGCCACGTGGACAATTTAGAGACCCAGAAGTTGAATGGGGCCGAACCATCAGTCAGTACGTGGAGGGGTGTGCACACGTACTGTTCCACCATGTTAGTGAAATGTTGCCTCCTGCTAACACGTTGCGTATCAGGTGGTGGTGCAGTTAGCTGTGGCGTGTTGACAAAAGTTTTCCACATCTCTGCCATGCTAACCCTGCCCTCAGAGGAGCTGGCCGTGACACAGCTGCCTTGGCGACCTCTTGCTCCTCCTCTGCCTTGGCCTTGGGCTTCCACTTGTTCCCCTGTGACATTTGGGAATGCTCTCAGTAGCGCGTCTACCAACGTGCGCTTGTACTCGCGCATCTTCCTATCACGCTCCAGTGCAGGAAGTAAGGTGGGCACATTGTCTTTGTAGCGTGGATCCAGCAGGGTGGCAACCCAGTAGTCCGCACAGGTTAAAATGTGGGCAACTCTGCTGTCGTTGCGCAGGCACTGCAGCATGTAGTCGCTCATGTGTGCCAGGCTGCCCAGGGGTAAGGACAAGCTGTCCTCTGTGGGAGGCGTATCGTCATCGTCCTGCCTTTCCCCCCAGCCACGCACCAGTGATGGACCCGAGCTGCGTTGGGTGCCACCCCGCTGTGACCATGCTTCATCCTCATCCTCCTCCACCTCCTCCTCATCCTCGTCCTCCTCGTCCTCCAGTAGTGGGCCCTGGCTGGCCACATTTGTACCTGGCCTCTGCTGTTGCAAAAAACCTCCCTCTGAGTCACTTCGAAGAGACTGGCCTGAAAGTGCTAAAAATGACCCCTCTTCCTCATCCTCCTCCTCCTCCTCCTGGGCCACCTCCTGTTCCATCATCGCCCTAAGTGTTTTCTCAAGGAGACATAGAAGTGGTATTGTAACGCTGATAACGGTGTCATCGCCACTGGCCATGTTGGTGGAGTACTCGAAACAGCGCAACAGGGCACACAGGTCTCGCATGGAGGCCCAGTCATTGGTGGTGAAGTGGTGCTGTTCTGTAGTGCGACTGACCCGTGCGTGCTGCAGCTGAAACTCCACTATGGCCTGCTGCTGCTCGCACAGTCTGTCCAGCATGTGCAAGGTGGAGTTCCACCTGGTGGGCACGTCGCATATGAGGCGGTGAGCGGGAAGGCCGAAGTTACGCTGTAGCGCAGACAGGCGAGCAGCGGCAGGATGTGAACGCCGGAAGCGCGAACAGACGGCCCGCACTTTATGCAGCAGCTCTGACATGTCGGGGTAGTTGTGAATGAACTTCTGCACCACCAAATTCAGCACATGCGCCAAGCAAGGGATGTGCGTCAAATTGGCTAGTCCCAGAGCTGCAACGAGATTTCGCCCATTATCACACACCACCAGGCCGGGCTTGAGGCTCACCGGCAGCAACCACTCGTCGGTCTGTTGTTCAATACCCCGCCACAACTCCTGTGCGGTGTGGGGCCTGTCCCCCAAACATATGAGTTTCAGAATGGCCTGCTGACGTTTACCCCGGGCTGTGCTGAAGTTGGTGGTGAAGGTGTGTGGCTGACTGGATGAGCAGGTGGAAGAAGAGGAGGAGGAAGCCGAGAAGGAGGAGGTGGCAACAGGAGGCAAAGAATGTTGCCCTGCGATCCTTGGCGGCGGCAGGACGTGCGCCAAACAGCTCTCCGCCTGGGGCCCAGCTGCCACTACATTTACCCAGTGTGCAGTTAGGGAGATATAGCGTCCCTGGCCGTGCTTACTGGTCCACGTATCTGTGGTTAGGTGGACCTTGCTACAGATGGCGTTGCGCAGTGCACACTTGATTTTATGGGATACTTGGTTGTGCAGGGAAGGCACGGCTCTCTTGGAGAAGTAGTGCCGGCTGGGAACAACATACTGTGGGACAGCAAGCGACATGAGCTGTTTGAAGCTGTCTGTGTCCACCAGCCTAAATGACAGCATTTCATAGGCCAGTAGTTTAGAAATGCTGGCATTCAGGGCCAGGGATCGAGGGTGGCTAGGTGGGAATTTACGCTTTCTATCAAATGTTTGTGAGATGGAGAGCTGAACGCTGGCGTGTGACATGGTTGAGACGCTTGGTGACGGAGGTGGTGGTGGTGGTGTTGGTGGTACATCCCCTGTTTGCTGGGCGGCAGGTGCCAACGTTCCTCCAGAGGCGGAGGAAGAGGCCGAGGCGGCAGCAGCAGAATAGGCCGAGGCGGCAGCAGCAGAAGAGGTAGCAGGGGGAGCCTGAGTGACTTCCTTGGTTTTAAGGTGTTTACTCCACTGCAGTTCATGCTTTGCATGCAGGTGCCTGGTCATGCAGGTTGTGCTCAGGTTCAGAACGTTAATGCCTCGCTTCAGGCTCTGATGGCACAGCGTGCAAACCACTCGGGTCTTGTCGTCAGCACATTGTTTGAAGAAGTGCCATGCCAGGGAACTCCTTGAAGCTGCCTTTGGGGTGCTCGGTCCCAGATGGCGGCGGTCAGTAGCAGGCGGAGTCTCTTGGCGGCGGGTGTTCTGCTTTTGCCCACTGCTCCCTCTTTTGCTACGCTGTTGGCTCGGTCTCACCACTGCCTCTTCCTCCGAACTGTGAAAGTCAGTGGCACGACCTTCATTCCATGTGGGGTCTAGGACCTCATCGTCCCCTGCATCGTCTTCCACCCAGTCTTGATCCCTGACCTCCTGTTCAGTCTGCACACTGCAGAAAGACGCAGCAGTTGGCACCTGTGTTTCGTCATCATCAGAGACATGCTGAGGTGGTATTCCCATGTCCTCATCATCAGGAAACATAAGTGGTTGTGCGTCAGTGCATTCTATGTCTTTCACCGCTGGGGAAGGGCTAGGTGGATGCCCTTGGGAAACCCTGCCAGCGGAGTCTTCAAACAGCATAAGAGACTGCTGCATAACTTGAGGCTGAGACAGTTTCCCTGGTATGCATGGGGGTGATGTGACAGACTGATGGGGTTGGTTTTCAGGCGCCATCTGTGCGCTTTCTGCAGAAGACTGGGTGGGAGATAATGTGAACGTGCTGGATCCACTGTCGGCCACCCAATTGACTAATGCCTGTACCTGCTCAGGCCTTACCATCCTTAGAACGGCATTGGGCCCCACCATATATCGCTGTAAATTCTGGCGGCTACTGGGACCTGAGGTAGTTGGTACACTAGGACGTGTGGATGTGGCAGAACGGCCACGTCCTCTCCCAGCACCAGAGGGTCCACTAACACCACCACGACCATGTCCACGTCCGCGTCCCTTACTAGATGTTTTTCTCATTGTTATGGTTCACCACAACAACAAATATATTATTTGGCCCAATGTATTGTATTCAAATTCAGCGGGATATAAATTTGAGGCCTAGTATTTAGGCGCTGGGTGACCGGTATGGATTTAGTGACAGAATTAGACTTGGAAATGCACAGAAGCGTGTGTGTGAAGTTATTCTGAATGACCCTATGTGCACCTTCAATATTATATACCCTTTTAGGGATAGATTTCAAATAGCTCTGATATAGCAGAAACCACTAAATTATGAAATTGCTAAATTGGGAATTGTACTTCAACCCAGAACAAAAAATGTGCTTTGACGGACACTAAATATCTTGCCCAGCAACAACAGTACAGCGGTGGGTAACGAGAGATTTAGAGGGATTTAAATTTGAGGCCTAGTATTTAGGCGCTGGGTCACCGGTATGGATTTAGTGACAGAATTAGACTTGGAAATGCACAGAAGCGTGTGTGTGAAGTTATTCTGAATGACCCTATGTGCACCTTCAATATTATATACCCTTTTAGGGATAGATTTCAAATAGCTCTGATATAGCAGAAACCACTAAATTATGAAATTGCTAAATTGGGAATTGTACTTCAACCCAGAACAAAAAATGTGCTTTGACGGACACTAAATATCTTGCCCAGCAACAACAGTACAGCGGTGGGTAACGAGAGATTTAGAGGGATTTAAATTTGAGGCCTAGTATTTAGGCGCTGGGTCACCGGTATGGATTTAGTGACAGAATTAGACTTGGAAATGCACAGAAGCGTGTGTGTGAAGTTATTCTGAATGACCCTATGTGCACCTTCAATATTATATACCCTTTTAGGGATAGATTTCAAATAGCTCTGATATAGCAGAAACCACTAAATTATGAAATTGCTAAATTGGGAATTGTACTTCAACCCAGAACAAAAAATGTGCTTTGACGGACACTAAATATCTTGCCCAGCAACAACAGTACAGTGGTGGGTAACGAGAGATTTAGAGGGATTTAATTTTGAGGCCTAGTATTTAGGCGCTGGGTCACCGGTATGGATTTAGTGACAGAATTAGACTTGGAAATGCACAGAAGCGTGTGTGTGAAGTTATTCTGAATGACCCTATGTGCACCTTCAATATTATATACCCTTTTAGGGATAGATTTCAAATAGCTCTGATATAGCAGAAACCACTAAATTATGAAATTGCTAAATTGGGAATTGTACTTCAACCCAGAACAAAAAATGTGCTTTGACGGACACTAAATATCTTGCCCAGCAACAACAGTACAGCGGTGGGTAACGAGAGATTTAGAGGGAATTAAATTTGAGGCCTAGTATTTAGGCGCTGGGTCACCGGTATGGATTTAGTGACAGAATTAGACTTGGAAATACACAGTAGCGGGTGTGTGTGAAGTTATTCTGAATGACCCTATGTGCACCTTCAATATTATATACCCTTTTAGGGATAGATTTCAAATAGCTCTGATATAGCAGAAACCACTAAATTATGAAATTGCTAAATTGGGAATTGTACTTCAACCCAGAACAAAAAATGTGCTTTGACGGACACTAAATATCTTGCCCAGCAACAACAGTACAGCGGTGGGTAACGAGAGATTTAGAGGGAATTAAATTTGAGGCCTAGTATTTAGGCGCTGGGTCACCGGTATGGATTTAGTGACAGAATTAGACTTGGAAATGCACAGAAGCGTGTGTGTGAAGTTATTCTGAATGACCCTATGTGCACCTTCAATATTATATACCCTTTTTGGGATAGATTTCAAATAGCTCTGATATAGCAGGAACCACTAAATTATGAAATTGCTAAATTGGGAATTGTACTTCAACCCAGAACAAAAAATGTGCTTTGACGGGCACTAAATAACTTTCCCAGCTACAACAGGACAACGGTAACGAGAGATTTAGAGGGATTTAAATTTGAGGCCTAGTATTTAGGCGCTGGGTGACAGGTATGGGTTTAGTGACAGAATTAGACTTGGAAATACACAGTAGCGGGTGTGTGTGAAGTTATTCTGAATGACCCTATGTGCACCTTCAATATTATATACCCTTTTAGGGATAGATTTCAAATAGCTCTGATATAGCAGAAACCACTAAATTATGAAATTGCTAAATTGGGAATTGTACTTCAACCCAGAACAAAAAATGTGCTTTGACGGACACTAAATATCTTGCCCAGCAACAACAGTACACCGGTGGGTAACGAGAGATTTAGAGGGAATTAAATTTGAGGCCTAGTATTTAGGCGCTGGGTCACCGGTATGGATTTAGTGACAGAATTAGACTTGGAAATACACAGTAGCGGGTGTGTGTGAAGTTATTCTGAATGACCCTATGTGCACCTTCAATATTATATACCCTTTTAGGGATAGATTTCAAATAGCTCTGATATAGCAGAAACCACTAAATTATGAAATTGCTAAATTGGGAATTGTACTTCAACCCAGAACAAAAAATGTGCTTTGACGGACACTAAATATCTTGCCCAGCAACAACAGTACAGCGGTGGGTAACGAGAGATTTAGAGGGAATTAAATTTGAGGCCTAGTATTTAGGCGCTGGGTCACCGGTATGGATTTAGTGACAGAATTAGACTTGGAAATACACAGTAGCGGGTGTGTGTGAAGTTATTCTGAATGACCCTATGTGCACCTTCAATATTATATACCCTTTTTGGGATAGATTTCAAATAGCTCTGATATAGCAGGAACCACTAAATTATGAAATTGCTAAATTGGGAATTGTACTTCAACCCAGAACAAAAAATGTGCTTTGACGGGCACTAAATAACTTTCCCAGCTACAACAGGACAACGGTAACGAGAGATTTAGAGGGATTTAAATTTGAGGCCTAGTATTTAGGCGCTGGGTGACAGGTATGGGTTTAGTGACAGAATTAGACTTGGAAATACACAGTAGCGGGTGTGTGTGAAGTTATTCTGAATGACCCTATGTGCACCTTCAATATTATATACCCTTTTTGGGATAGATTTCAAATAGCTCTGATATAGCAGAAACCACTAAATTATGAAATTGCTAAATTGGGAATTGTACTTCAACCCAGAACAAAAAATGTGCTTTGACGGACACTAAATATCTTGCCCAGCAACAACAGTACAGCGGTGGGTAACGAGAGATTTAGAGGGAATTAAATTTGAGGCCTAGTATTTAGGCGCTGGGTCACCGGTATGGATTTAGTGACAGAATTAGACTTGGAAATACACAGTAGCGGGTGTGTGTGAAGTTACTCTGAATGACCCTATGTGCACCTTCAATATTATATACCCTTTTTGGGATAGATTTCAAAGAGCTCTGATATAGCAGGAACCACTAAATTATGAAATTGCTAAATTGAGAATTGTATTTCAACCCAGAACAAGAAATGTGCTTGAACGGACACTAAATAACTCGCCCAGCTACAGCACTAGGGACAGATTTAGCTGGATATAAATTTGAGGCCTAGTATTTAGGCGCTGGGTGACAGGTATGGGTTTAGTGACAGAATTAGACTTGGAAATACACAGTAGCGGGTGTGTGTGAAGTTATTCTGAATGACCCTATGTGCACCTTCAATATTATATACCCTTTTAGGGATAGATTTCAAATAGCTCTGATATAGCAGAAACCACTAAATTATGAAATTGCTAAATTGGGAATTGTACTTCAACCCAGAACAAAAAATGTGCTTTGACGGACACTAAATATCTTGCCCAGCAACAACAGTACAGCGGTGGGTAACGAGAGATTTAGAGGGAATTAAATTTGAGGCCTAGTATTTAGGCGCTGGGTCACCGGTATGGATTTAGTGACAGAATTAGACTTGGAAATACACAGTAGCGGGTGTGTGTGAAGTTATTCTGAATGACCCTATGTGCACCTTCAATATTATATACCCTTTTTGGGATAGATTTCAAATAGCTCTGATATAGCAGGAACCACTAAATTATGAAATTGCTAAATTGGGAATTGTACTTCAACCCAGAACAAAAAATGTGCTTTGACGGGCACTAAATAACTTTCCCAGCTACAACAGGACAACGGTAACGAGAGATTTAGAGGGATTTAAATTTGAGGCCTAGTATTTAGGCGCTGGGTGACAGGTATGGGTTTAGTGACAGAATTAGACTTGGAAATACACAGTAGCGGGTGTGTGTGAAGTTATTCTGAATGACCCTATGTGCACCTTCAATATTATATACCCTTTTTGGGATAGATTTCAAATAGCTCTGATATAGCAGAAACCACTAAATTATGAAATTGCTAAATTGGGAATTGTACTTCAACCCAGAACAAAAAATGTGCTTTGACGGACACTAAATATCTTGCCCAGCAACAACAGTACAGCGGTGGGTAACGAGAGATTTAGAGGGAATTAAATTTGAGGCCTAGTATTTAGGCGCTGGGTCACCGGTATGGATTTAGTGACAGAATTAGACTTGGAAATACACAGTAGCGGGTGTGTGTGAAGTTACTCTGAATGACCCTATGTGCACCTTCAATATTATATACCCTTTTTGGGATAGATTTCAAAGAGCTCTGATATAGCAGGAACCACTAAATTATGAAATTGCTAAATTGGGAATTGTATTTCAACCCAGAACAAGAAATGTGCTTGAACGGACACTAAATAACTCGCCCAGCTACAGCACTAGGGACAGATTTAGCTGGATATAAATTTGAGGCCTAGTATTTAGGCGCTGGGTGACCGGTATGGATTTAGTGACAGAATTAGACTGGGATATGGCCAAAAAATGAACAGACTATTGCTGGTTAAATGCACTTGGTGTGACAGCTTCACCCTGATGTAGGCTTTAGCCAAAAAACAACCACACCATTGAGGGTTAAATGCACTTGGTGACAGGCGCAGCTTGCCCCTGATTTTGTATATGGCCAAAAAATGAACAGACTATTGCTGGTTAAATGCACTTGGTGTGACAGCTTCACCCTGATGTAGGCTTTAGCCAAAAAACAACCACACCATTGAGGGTTAAATGCACTTGGTGACAGGCGCAGCTTGCCCCTGATTTTGTATATGGCCAAAAAATGAACAGACTATTGCTGGTTAAATGCACTTGGTGTGACAGCTTCACCCTGATGTAGGCTTTAGCCAAAAAACAACCACACCATTGAGGGTTAAATGCACTTGGTGACAGGCGCAGCTTGCCCCTGATTTTGTATATGGCCAAAAATGAACAGACTATTGCTGGTTAAATGCACTTGGTGTGACAGCTTCACCCTGATGTAGGCTTTAGCCAAAAAACAACCACACCATTGAGGGTTAAATGCACTTGGTCGCAGCTTGTGCTGGCGCACCACAAGACACAAAATGGCCGCCGATCACCCCAGAAAAATGAGACTGACAAACGGTCTGTGCAGCCTAAAAACAGTGAGCAATTGAGGATCAGCAGCTCAATGATCCACAGCTGCAGATCGATCAGTTAATCAAGTCCTTTGGAGGAGTTAATCTGCCTAATCTCGCCCTACTGTCGCAGCCGCAACCTCTCCCTACGCTAATCAGAGCAGAGTGACGGGCGGCGCTATGTGACTCCAGCTTAAATAGAGGCTGGGTCACATGGTGCTCTGGCCAATCACAGCCATGCCAATAGTAGGCATGGCTGTGATGGCCTCTTGGGGCAAGTAGTATGACGCTTGTTGATTGGCTGCTTTGCAGCCTTTCAAAAAGCGCCAAGAAAGCGTCACAAAAGCGCGAAGAAAGCGACGAACACCGAACCCGAACCCGGACTTTTACGAAAATGTCCGGGTTCGGGTCCGTGTCACGGACACCCCAAAATTCGGTACGAACCCGAACTATACAGTTCGAGTTCGCTCATCCCTATTGATGATGTGATTGATGACAAAAGCAGCCGGATGAATTCTGAAGTGTTTCGGGCAATATTATCTGCTCCTATTCAGCCAAATGCTTCAGAACTCATTGGACGGCGCTTCACAGTGCAGATGGGCAATGACCCAAAGCATACTGCAGAAGCAACCAAAGAGTAAGGGAAAGAAGTGGAATGTTCTGCAATGGCCAAGTCAATCAACGGACCTGAATCCGATTGAGCTGCATTTCACTTTCTGAAGACAAACTGAAGAAAAATTCCCCAAGAACAAGCAGGAACTGAAGACAGTTGCAGTAGAGGCCGGGCAGAGCGTCACCAGGGATGAGACCAGCGTCTGGTGATGTCTATGCGTTCCAGACTTCAGGCTGTAATTGACTGCAAAGGATTTGCAACTAAGTATTAAAAAGTGACAGTTTGATTTATGATTATTATTCTGTCCCATTACTTTGTGGCGAAAGGCACATATGCAAACTGTTGTAATTCCTACACTGTTCATCTGATTTGGATGTAAATCCCCTCAAATTACAGCTGACAGTCTGCAGTTAAAGTACATCTTGTTGTTTCATTTCAAATCCATTGTGGTGGTGTATACACCCAAACATGTTAGAATGGTGTCCATGTCCCAATATTTATGGACACGACTGTAGGTGTTACTGATATAGATGGTTTCTAGTAGGGATGAGCGAACTCGAACTGTATAGTTCGGGTTCGTACCGAATTTTGGGGGTGTCCGTGACACGGACCCGAACCCGGACATTTTCGTAAAAGTCCGGGTTCGGGGTTCGGTGTTCGTCGCTTTCTTGGCGCTTTTGTGACGCTTTCTTGGCGCTTTTTGAAAGGCTGCAAAGCAGCCAATCAACAAGCGTCATACTACTTGCCCCAAGAGGCCATCACAGCCATGCCTACTATTGGCATGGCTGTGATTGGCCAGAGCACCATGTGACCCAGCCTCTATTTAAGCTGGAGTCACATAGCGCCGCCCGTCACTCTGCTCTGATTAGCGTAGGGAGAGGTTTGCGGCTGCGACAGTAGGGCGAGATTAGGCAGATTAACTCCTCCAAAGGACTTGATTAACTGATCGATCTGCAGCTGTGGATCATTGAGCTGCTGATCCTCAATTGCTCACTGTTTTTAGGCTGCCAGACCGTTTGTCAGTCACATTTTTCTGGGGTGATCGGCGGCCATTTTGTGTCTTGTGGTGCGCCAGCACAAGCTGCGACCAAGTGCATTTAACCTCAATGGTGTGGTTGTTTTTTGGCTAAAGCCTACATCAGGGTGAAGCTGTCACACCAAGTGCATTTAACCAGCAATAGTCTGTTCATTTTTTGGCCATATACAAAATCAGGGGCAAGCTGCGCCTGTCACCAAGTGCATTTAACCCTCAATGGTGTGGTGTTTTTGGCTAAAGCCTACATCAGGGTGAAGCTGTCACACCAAGTGCATTTAACCAGCAATAGTCTGTTCATTTTTTGGCCATATACAAAATCAGGGGCAAGCTGCGCCTGTCACCAAGTGCATTTAACCCTCAATGGTGTGGTTGTTTTTTGGCTAAAGCCTACATCAGGGTGAAGCTGTCACACCAAGTGCATTTAACCAGCAATAGTCTGTTCATTTTTTGGCCATATACAAAATCAGGGGCAAGCTGCGCCTGTCACCAACGTGCATTTAACCCTCAATGGTGTGGTTGTTTTTTGGCTAAAGCCTACACTCAGGGTGAAGCTGTCACACCAATTGCATTTAACCAGCAATAGTTCTGTTTATTTTTTGGCCATATCCCAGTCTAATTCTGTCACTAAACCCATACCTGTCACCCAGCGCCTAAAATACTAGGCCTCAAATTTAAATCCCTCTAA